>NW_017151492.1:1163590-1169333 GCF_001652005.2 Ceratina calcarata
TGCTAGCATCGTTTAAGTATATAGCCTATACATTCTTAAAAAGAAACTCGCCATTAATTTGAGATCTAACTTTTTCATCGGCGGTGCCTTAAAAGTATACCCAGCGTCGGGATTCCAATATTTCTCGGGTCGAAGAAACGAACGACGTAAAAGGGGTGAGAGAACGGAGGAAAAAACGAAACGCGTAGACATAGGATTTTCCGAGAGGAAAACGAAAGTTACGATTGAAGAACGTCAAACCAGGCCAGCGTTACGTCGGTGTTCAGAGTTGGATGGCATCCGTCGCGATGCTCGTGTTGAATGCATGTAAAATTGGACAATAGGCCGGGGCGCGTGGCCATCGTGGGAAAACGCATCTTGATTTCTGTGTTTCTAACGGTACGTGAAATCAGTAGCGAATGGAAATGCACGGTGTGGTCCCCAAGGTGAGAGGAGGCTTCCTTTGTCGGCGGAAATGAAAAGTTTTCCCATTGAATATGTTTTAGGCCAGGCGTCGCTGACGCGCATCCGGGAAAGAAGTGTGGATAGGTACGAACCCGAACAAAGAACGAAATACTCAGGTAGAGGGAGGAAAGGATTTTCATTCTATTCCTTACGTACCGTCGTACTTCCGGGGTTTAAAATAACTTCTTATATGTGAAAATAAATTGAATTGCCGTGGCTTTTGTAGTTTACTTATCAACGTACAGACGTGTTCTTGTTAAGAAAAAAGAAAATCATTCTGAATTTCAAGAGGTAACGTACATTTTCTAAATGGATTCTTTTTAGCGGCATAATAAATTCACTGGTATTCCCTAAAAGAAATTATGGATCTTCTGTATCGTCGTTTTTACCCGTGCCCTCCCCGGCATTACGCAACATTCGTACTTATTACCGTCGGTTCAGCGATTCGGACGGCGCGTGAAAATTTAGTGGCTTCTCGGCGTTGACTTAAATCCTGTCCATCCTCCCGCGCGTTTCGTGCCGCGTCCATCCGACAAAGTCGCCAATTGTTCGACGGTGTATTAATTCTAATAACATGATTTTCCGAGGAACAATGTCCCATTATTATTATTATTCATGAGAACAGTGGAAATCTGATCAGTGATTAATTTATGCATACGTGGCGAGTTTGAAGTTTAGAAATGAAGAACACGGTGCACGCAATTATGAAATATTGTTATTAGGTAATTGGATATAATTAGTTGGCTGATTAGGTTTGTTTAATTAAACGGCATCCTGTGTAATTGTGTACAATCGGGAATAAATCGAACTAGAATATCCGTTTGTTTGCATCGCGTTTGTGTTGAGAGTCAGCCCCCGAAGCGATGCTCACAATTTACGATGGGCCCTGGTATTTATGCGAATCGGGAGAGAGGCGTGGTGTGAAACTCGGCATTGGCAATGCATATGAAAAAGATCGATCGGACAACGCCACCGGCCTGTTTCGGCAACGTATCGAAAAGCAATTTGTATACGGCGCTCCGGCGTAGTACTTTAAAATATTACACCGTTTCGCTCTTGTTTCGACATCCACGTATAGGGCGCACGGATGTGTGTACATTTCTGTTCTGGAAATCGAAGGCTCCGCCGCGCGTACACGCCAAACCGCATCTATCCCTGCCATAAAAAAGATCGTAGTTTATTAATCAAACGGTTGTTACCTCCTCAGAATTTCTGCGATCCAGCCGTTGATGTAAACCGATTACGTTACAGTACGAGGTATCGTTCGTCATGTTCATTGTTATTCGGAACAGAAGCGGAGCTTTTCTTCATCCGTATAAATGTAGAGAGTTCTCGCTTGTCGATATTGCACAGAATGTGTGTGCGTCCGTTCAGGATGATCGTACATGCTCCTAATTTTGGGAATCCCGCCGCAGGTCCTAAAACCTAAAATCCATTACCGATCAGATCTGTTCGAATCCGATGTACACCAGTTTACATGATACAGGCTTGAACGTCCCGAACTCGATTGAATTAAATTTACAAGATCCGTCGGCCAGTACTTGATTCCTTCGCATTTTTATTCGTAGACGTTACGAAACGACGACGAGCGCTGTTTATATTGTTACGCTTTTTTTCTTTTAATACAATTTCAGATGCAAAGACGTGGACTCGTTAGTGGCGTACGTGCACATAGACGGAAAGAAGGAGAAAATAGATTCATTTTGCGGCGGGAAGCCGCTGCTGCCTATCATGAGCAACGGACCGTGGCTCTCCTTGGAATTTAATGGCTTCACGTCGTCCCGCGACTCCCGGGGCTTCAAAGCTGTGTATTCTTTCATAGAAAGTGAGTAAAACGATCTACTTCTTCTATCATTATCATACAAACCCCGGCACTGATTATTAACCCACCCCCTCATTCTCGGACCTCATTTTTCTCGCGACGGATGAAAATATTTGCCACCGAATAATTGTCGGTTCAATCTCAGCGAATAACGAATGTTAATGACGACAATGAATAATAATATAATGAAAATGCCTTAATCCGCGAATTTATAATCTCGATTATGAACGATAAATAAGTAAACGTTTCTGAATAGAATCACACGCGCAAAAACGATTAACCCGGTTTCAATGCTGCACGATTATTTAATAATAAAACTAATTCACGTCGGCATTCCCACTTGCTGTCTACTGAAATTTTAATGTATTAAATCGTGTTTTTTGTGTCCGACCGCTGCGCCGTCGGCATTCGTTTGATGGAATGCATTTTATAAATAATGAAACGCAGACGGTATTAAATTCGATTGAAACCCCGCGCGCGGGCTTCGTTTGAACCGGACGATCATAAGTGAATGTTATTGATCGCCGGTGAGACAATTAAGAAGGGCTTCATCGCGAGGAGTGCTTCGTGTTTTGACGCGTTTAATTTCCTGAGATCTTAATTGAGAATTATAGAGTAGCGAAACTGAGTCAATCGATACGTGGTCGGTTTTCGTTTAAGATGGTTGACAGACGCAGATTACATAACGTTTTCATTGTCTAATAATTTTTTGCAAAACCGACTGATTTTCAATTTAGAAAATGTATCGGTAATTAAAATAATGTATTACCCAGAGGTTTTAATCCTGTTTCATATAAATCTGTCTGCATATCGGGAAACAATAGATTCAACTTTTCAATTATGTAGAAGTAGGATCCGTATGAAATATGTAAAACCCGATCGTAGGGGAATCGATAAAACTACGACGTACAGGTATGGAGCGGACGTGTATATAGCGGGCCGGGAACATAAAATCACTTAACAACTGAACAGAGTTGTACTTCTGTCGGCCATATTTCTAGGAAAGAGATTAGACTACTGCATTCGATTACGATTTCCTAAATGGCACTAAATTTCACATTTTATTTCCCTGCTTTCCTCTCCCCCTTAACATCTACTTACCCGATCTTCCGCTCATTTGGTCGTCCCATCGCTTTCTAAATCTCTGTTTCCCCTTTGCATTTCCATTCTCGTTTTCTTTTTCATAAGGAATGAACAGAATTGTTTATCATTTTATTTCACTCACCTGTTCTAAATTTTTTTTCACCATCATTACTTTATCTCCCGCATCCTTCCCTCTCTCATTCTCAGTACTATACGTTATCTCTCCTCGCTTGTATTTCTTCTTCTTACCCTCGTATAGTTCCCCTTCCGCTCCATCTGGTCGGACCCTCCGACGAGTCTAGTAAATTCAGATATCGTCAGTACCATAAATCGGTTCGATGTGCCCCGGTAAAGTTAGACGATACGCATCATTGAGAATAAGTTATTGGTACGGTTCGGTATTCGGGACGTATCATCGTCGCATGACGTACGGTCTTATATGCAACGCGTCGCGCGGCTGTCCTTTCTGCCGTGTGTGCCTATGCCCCGTCAAAATTTCAATTTCCGTTGAGCATTCTATCGTGATGGCAATGTGTCTCTCTTCGTGCTGCCGTTCATCATCCCATAGCCCGGGCTCAGATTGCGCTCAGCGTACACCCTGGAATGCCCGGGGGCCGACAGAACAAATGGATCGCGAAGTGTGTTTGTCTTTCGCTACCCGGGTCAAGATTTTAGCAAGGTAACGCCCACAGTGGAACTGAATCAGGAATCACGCTACACGAGAATTATTATCATTATCGCTAATATCTTTCGGGACGATCGATTACAATAAACGATTGTTAAACCAAGCGATGTGTGAGCTTCGATACGTTTCGATACATCCGAGCGAGTACTTTGATATCCAATTGGCTGAAAGTCATCGACGGTATCGGTATCGATCCGTTCGCTAACAATAGGCAAGACGGGAGGGTTGAATTTAGTGGGAGATCGGGGAAAGCAGGGCTGGATTAGGGTACGGTTTACAACTTCGACGTATCGCGAATATTCCACGCCGCCGCGGAAGCGTTTTGATACCGAAAGTTTCCTCCCCGCATGCGGGAAAGCATTCAAAGATTGCGGTGCTTAGAGACCGAGCAAGCGGGCGAAGGAGAGCTGCGAACGAGTTCGGACGGAAATTGAGAGCGAGAGGCGCGATACGCTTGCCTCGCGTTTGTTGTAAATCGCTTCTATTCATGTCGAGTATTTTCTACAAGTGATAACACAGAAAACGTACAACGGTGCGGTAAAAAAATAAAGAATGTACAATTTAACACATGCGAGGTGAAAGAGTTGTAAAATTTTTAATATGAAAACGTATTTGAAAATGATAGAAATAATAATATGCACGATTTCGTTTGTGTTTAAATTTCTTATACTTGTTACGTTGCACACTTTTATGCTTCAACATTCGTCTTCTTGCTCGATAGGAAATTTATCCGAACACGCTTTATTTTACGGGAAAGGGACGCGCACGCTGGAAAGTTACACGCTCACATCTGCATGATAGTTAGAAAGTTTGAAGAAAACGGTTCTACTTTTCCAATTGCCGCCAGAGCTGGGATATCGGGCGCAATTGTGAAACACTTACTTGGATATTTAAAGTTTCTCCATTTGCCCCCGAGAAACGTTCGACATTTAATAAAACGAAAGCAAATTTAACATCCGAGATTTAAAGGAACGGTATTAATCGACAAATATTGAGCACTCGTTCTTAGGAAATCGTGCAGATCAGGCAACTTTATTTATTAATTCAAAGAAACTGAATAATTTTATAAAATATTAATTGATAAATTTAAATATGTACAAGAACTTCTAATTTCAATTTCGTTGAATCGATATTGCTCGATAGCCATTCGACGTTCTTTTAAAAATAAAAATGTGGAAAATAAAAGACAAGGTGGATTGAGAGCCGGCAAAATACTGGAAAAGCCAGGACGATGGGGCCAAGACAGAGAAGGATTTATACAATATGTCAAGTAGCTACATGTATTAGATATCAAGTTTGTGTTAATTTCGATAGACAAGTTTGCCGTGTTAGCACTAGTGCCACTGTCTGTCGCTTGTGTACGAAACGGCGCATTGTTCGGCAAGTTCCATGAAATAGACAAGGCTCCTATTATTGCGTAATTGAAACGCGAACAAACGGTTTTCGAGCCCCATTCATAACGGAGCAAAAAGGAGAATCTGCGGCGCCGAAGTTCTTCGTTCCATCTCAAGTCAACTCCGCGGAGAAACGATAGACACGCTAACGATAAAAAGTTTCACTTTAATTGCTATGGTACGATATCTTCTTCAACGAAACTTCAAAGCACTGGATATCGCAGATGAAAAAGTTCTTGTCGCGCGAGTAGAGAACCGTTCTTAATAGGATTTTTAGCTACTTGCTCTGTACAGTCCGTGCGCACTGTTGAATTA
>NW_017151492.1:1169404-1177239 GCF_001652005.2 Ceratina calcarata
TGAAATAAAACTTTTGTATAATTTTTCGTACAATCGATTGTTTAATCATTTGTATTGATTAAATAGCTACTGATTTGTTGTTCTAAATATGCAAGTAGAAATATGTATAACATCATGAAACATATGTACATCAGTTGTTCTGGACGAAAGAATTTTTGCACCTGCGGCATAAATTTACCAAAAATAACTATCTCGAAAATTCTCGTGGACTGAACCAAAAAGTGGCTTTTTGACGAATCAATCTTTCAAACGAGCACACCGGTTCGTATATGCGCAGCTCGTGTTTCGGTAAATTGATACCGCGCAAGCCGGCGTATTTCCGTTCGCCGGAAATCTGGCTGCCCCATGAATTTTTGCAACAACGAACCAAATTGTCCTCCGACCCTATAAAAATGTTTTTTCTTCGTCCGGCCGGTGGATGCTCCGGACGAAGCCCCGAAAGTGTTACTCGCAATTCAAAGCTGCGCGAACGGAAAACATTTTTCCGCTCTCTATTAAAAGGGAAAGGTACATAGATGGAGTTTACACAGGCGGAGCGCGTAAACATCAAATAGTCCCGAAATAACGTGGAAAGATACAGCAACTGTAATTGATCTTTGTTTTCGTTTGCATACAGCAGTGCCAGAAATGTGATGCCTGGATGACAGATACGCGTCTTCTTAATATGACTTTTATAAAAAATAAACTGTAGAAAAAATTAGATTACTTCGATTTTATTCAGAACAGAAAAATTATGCAAAACAACGTAGCGAACGAGAACAGCTACCGCAGTTTATTTTATTGTCAGCTTCATGACGACGAAGACATTTATTATCGTCCGATCGGGACCCGGATCGAAACGCGTATAAAGAACCCGCGCTATGCGCCCAGCATTTCATCCGAAAATGATCCTCGAACGCAAATCATCTCCCATAAACGTTCCCGTGTGCACCGGGTCGTGGAGCGTAAAAATCATGCCACGCCACGTTTTTCTCTGTTCCTCGTCAAACGCGAAACTTCGTTTCGGCTATCTGATCGCCCGTAGATTCCACATTCCCCTCGACGGCGCGGCGTCGCGCGTCGTGTCGGTGCAGCGGGATGACTCATTTTCGCCGGTTCACACCCGTCGAATCCCTGAACAGGGAGACAGGCAACGAGCGCAACGACGCCGGCGACGACGGAAAAGTCGGCGACGGTCGCCGGGCGAAATCGACTCGAAACTTTCGGGATTCGTTGAAACGAGTTAGATGGAATCGATAGTAACGGCACGTAGGGAGAATGGATGCCGGACGACATATTCTTCGCGACGTTTTTCGAAAAACTCTCGGAGGGAAAGAGTGGAAGGGAGAGAAAGGGAGCGTTGACGGATTTACGAACCACCCTGCCCGAACGACGACTACGCCAGGAGTTTCGAAAACAACGAAATCCTGACGGTCGTGTCGCGGTGTGACTCGATACACGCACGCTTATCGATCCTCGAGCACGTACAGGGTGTCCAACAAAGTCTAATCGAACTTTCAGAGCATTTAGCGAAATAAGAAAATAATACATGAACCATTTATTTGTCTCATTAGAAATTTTCTATTATTCGTTAATCAATTATGTTTGGAATCATTTTCACTGAAACTTAGTTGTTCGTTTCGATGGCTGTTGTTTGGCCTCAATTTTGTATGACACCAGGGAGGAAGTGCAACGTTGCGACGCGAGTGTGTTTGCGTCCCGAAACACACGCAGGCCACATCAGATGCTCAAAACTTGCATCCATATCCGTAGCTACGTTCCAATGTAACCTGGCACATTTCGCTTTTAAACTTCGCCGGAGTTCGGATGCAATATTTCCGGCGTGTACTCGTCGAAGTCGATATGTACTTCCTGTACGTGCGTAAATACGTAGGCGTACATCTTTGCCAACCGTTCCTAATATTTGGACGAAGGCAAGGAGCAACCTTCTTACCCATATGCACGTGGTACACACTTGTTTGGCTTTGCTCATATTGAAAGTACTCGTATCCCTTTTGCAACACACATGCTTATGCATCCAGCCGGCTTTTAGATGAAACTGTTCTACCTAAATCCTCTACGAGTACTTGTCCATTTTCTGGTTACTATATGTATAATACATGCAGGCTATAAATAGTTCAATTCAATTACGACTGAAATGGAAATGTGCAATCAATGAACGTTCTCCTCTATTCAATATCGAGAGATGATTCGTGTTAAAGAATCTTATTTAATCGACGTATCGATTTTAATTCGCATTATCGTTTGATAATTCCCCGAACGGTGTTCATAAAATTACACGAATCCATCCGGAGAATTAATTAATTTGTAATTATGAGTATCGGGATCCGTCGAACGGTAATAATAATAGGAAGGACTTGTTTGCGGTTTCGACGTCCGTGACAATACGAATGTAAAGCAAGGCAGAGAGAGACGGAGACTGAATGCGGATCGCCGAAAAACGATACTCGAAATTGTCGGGGGACCCGGCTCAAAGGTAATCTCTTAAATAGAAACGTTCGAATGGCCGTTTTGCATTTCACGGGAATTATTCCGTGCGAATAACGAAACGAGCTGCCGGAATCGTTATCGTGATTACAATTGCAAAGTCGGGGAAACGGCGAGGAATAACCCAGGCCAGTCAGGAAGGAAGGAAGGAAGGAAGGAAACCGAAAGGCGGCGCGGGTGCCCGACAGGAACTCGGTTACACACACTGCCAAACTGACGGCAGCCACCGAAGTCTTTTGTGATGTAGATCGCGAGACAATTTTACGACGGTTATGCTCCTCGAAATTGTGATAAACAGCCCGCAGCTACCCGCATGCAACCGAAATCTGAGATGGCCGATGCTTAGACAGGCGTACGCGGTTCTCCGCCAAGATGGGTGTACACTTAGGTGCTCCCGACATCTCCGGGATCTCCGAAGATGGCTGGCCTGCCACGTGGAGAACATAAATTGTCGGCTTCCGTATATACTTGAACATTCTTCAACGGCGCCGGGTATTATAAAAGTTTTGCCGAAACTTTATCAATTTAACGGTTTCACCACGTGTATCAAGAGAGGAGGAAAAAAAAAAATCCGCCCAAACTCTCCACTCGCGTCGACTTCGCGCCGCTTTCAATTACACTCTTTCTCGCGAGTAGTTAAGCCTCCCCCCCGCCCGTTCCGACCCCAGGAAACGTGTCGCTGCTGCTAAGAAAAGCGACCAGTCGCGATTATGTAAATTAAGGCTCTCGAGAACAAGCTGTTTAGTTTATAATTAGCCGAAGACTAATTGCTCTGAAAATACTTGGAGTGTCTGAGGAAATATTGAGAGCTGCGGTTACGAACATTATTATCTCTTATCTTGCGATTTCATTATCACTGTCTATCATAATTAGCTGTCTAGAGTTACTTTTTACACAAGTTTCAAATCTGAAGTTTCAAAACATTTTTTCACGAAACAATAGTAGCAATCGAAAGTCCATTCACGATTGGTTTTGCCGTAAAGATTTGCACTGAGCCGCGCGCGGCATTTGCAGCGCGAACGTTCCAATAAAATGGCACGTTTAGTAGCCCGTTGCGGCGATAAAACCGCGTTGGGACGAGCCACGGTATCAATTCTTTAAGATCACTCCCCGAGAAAATTCTCGATATCGGTTTCTTGTATGGAACCACGGGCCTGAGTCTGACGACCCAATCGAATTCGCAGACGCAGTGGTTGCGTTAGGTCTCGCGTAACGTGGTGGCTGGTATCAAACGCCAAAGAAACAATGACGTTCAGTCCTTCGCCAATAAAATATTTACTGCAACCCTTGCAGGTTTACATCGCTGTTCTGTCCCCGCTGTCACGTTTTCTAAACATTTCAAGATATCTCAGATAAGAAACAACAAGAAATATCAAAATCGTATTTAACGAATAAGTTTCTGTTAAAATGAAATAAACTAAATAGTATAAAAAAGTTTCACCTATAATAAACGAAATATTGTCGTTACATGCTGTGTTTGATTCTCAATAAAAGCAAATAACAATATTCGCTTCCTGTTTTCTGTAACTCATACGAAAGTACAGTAAAGATTTATTAGGAACTTGAAAAGTTTCTTTCCAAATCAAAATATGACAGACAACGGTGAATCAATAATCAGTATAATCATGATACGATAACAAAATGTAGGACGTGCTAAAAAGAATCGAGAGTCTGTGAAGTTTGGACACCAGCTAAATTTGAGGATGATTCGCAGTCAGATATAAATTTCAATTCGTAGCCGAGGTTTCGGAGACGTGAGGAAATCGGTAAAAACTTTGGGTAAGGAGTTTATGGACGAGCTTTATGCAGGAACTTGTTGAACGACGCCGCCTAGAAATCTGAAAAACTTTTATTCCTTCCTACTTTTATTATTCTTGATTATTCTCTTATTTGTTATCCAATATTGTCTTAGAATTAATTTCAACGATTTAACGCGCTGTTCAAAGGTACGCAGTATTTATACAAGGGTTATAATCTTCGCCGTCTGCCATTTAATCCGGTCGTGGCAGTAATACTGAAAAACCGAGGGAAGCGGAGCGTTGAAAAAGAATCTCTCCAACATCTCTGCGTGGAAATGACAAAAAATAGTTGCGGGAACATTGTCCAAATGCCGCGACAACATCGAAACCGGGTTACTTTTTTGGTCGAGTAATGCGAATGACGTGTTCCCCCCCTTTTTTTTACCTTCGTTTTTTAATAATTCCACGGATGTCCGACACAGGTGTGTACGCACACACGCACGTATACAGTTTAACGTCAAAGCTGAAACTTTGTTAGCGCGGTCTGAGGGGATGGGAGGGAAGCGGGCCGGGCCGGTGCCATAGTGGCAGGTGCTGGAAAACCATGCTGCGGCGTACAAACAACCTCCTGTAATTTCCGTAAAAATGCACAAAGCGTCCGCGTACGTGGCGATCTCGTTACTTTAAACCCACCGTTCCGCCGGCGTAATCGAGGACATTGTTTGTTGTTTGCAAAACAACCAGGTTCAGCCGAAAAAATGGACCGGCGGATGTACCGGGCGCCGGCAGGGTGCTAGGCAATGCAAATAGGGTCATCTCGAAATGAAAACCTGTCCGAGCCACGACGGACCCGCGGTTCCAGCTGGACGAAAAACCCGAAACATCGAACTGTCAGGGTTTGGCCGCCGCGCCGGCAATATGAGGCTTTAATTTAGGACGCCGGCCACGGGTTGTTCGTTGCGTACCCTAACGGCGTGTTTTTCCAGTAAAATCGAGCGAAAAACCGTCCTGCGATATAACGTTTGTCCACCCACGTCCAGTTCCTATTCACAGTATTTTCTGTACTCAATCCTTTGTCGCTAACAAGGCAAATCTTATCCGACGAAGGAAAATGATTGGAAAATGACGAAAATTGCATAAAGTGCAACGAATATAAACCGTAGTTTGTCTGCTTGCTGTTTGTTCGACATTTATTCTGCTTTGCGACACAATATGGGCTGTACAGCATTATAAACATACAGGGGATCTACATAGACGACCTGTGCTCCAAACAATAAATCGGACTTAAAACGTCGTTGAAACAGTTCTACGTAGAAAAAGCTAAAATTAATGGGAAATCTGGTCGGTTAATGTAAAACGATAGATAAACTAATCGCGTATCGTACTGTTAATTAACTAGTCGTAGCTGTTTGCACTGCAATAATCCTTGTTCACACCTGTGTAAACCAGTATTAATGCTTCTTGCAATTATACACGTTATTCAAAAAGTGTTTCATTACTATAAGCAACTCTATAAATCGACTCTAATGAATTCATCAAGTTTTTGCTAATAACGACAGTATAAGAATGGTTAATTAATTCGTATAATGATACGCTATTGAAGATAATTATCTTGACTAGGTTGGGTTTAAATTATTACAACTGCGTTAGCATTGAATGCAGGCTCCCTCAATGGACGCCGTACCTCCTTTCACAACTGGAATCCACTCCCATCTTGAGTATCCTATTTATTAGAGGTTCGTTCAATTGCAACTTACAGCGCCCACTTAAGATTTGGATATCGTATCAAATTTTCTTCTTTCATTTCTTTAGCTGGCTGGTAATGAAAGCCACAATGATCGGTGGTACCAGTTTTCTTCTCGAGCATAATGGAATTGAACGAGCTACTAAAGAGTTGCATATAAAGCAGATCGTTACGATCGGAACAGAACATGGCAATTATATTCTCGTTTTAATGAATCGAGAAGAGAAAAGATAATACGATTTCAAATGCCGCGATCAAACGTCTGTTCTTTGTCTAAGGGATTATTAAATGATCGAAAAATTATTAACGAGCAAAGGGATGATAAATTTTTCAATAAAAATTTGCAGCTGGATTAATTAATATGGCCGCCGATATTTTTATGGTACAGCAGGACCAATCAAAATAGATTGCGTAACCACTATAAACCTATTGCGATCCGATTCTGAAGGGCAGGTAAGCTATGAGTACCGTAAAATTGCATTTAACCGGTGCCCGGATCAATATTTATTCGCTGCATGCTCGTCGACCCTATCAGGCCTCTCAAAGGGGATTCCACCGGACGCCTTTATTTATACATCGTCGCATGACTAGCGTGCAAAAACCGATTAATAATCCACGCTTAGTAATAAACTCGTTGCGGTTGATCTTGAAGCGGATCTTCCTACCATCTGTCCCATTTATAATAATAACGATCCCAATTATCTTGACACTAGGCTCACTCGCGCGGCGATAATTCCGTTCCGCGAGTACTCAACTCACTCGCCGTTGGTGAGGATGTCTCTGATTCCTTGCAGCGTTACGCATGGGAGGTGGATACGGATAACGAAGCCGCGTGGAACGTGCACAACGATCCGCGAAACGCGCGTGCATGTGCGCGAGAAGCGACCGTGGGGGTGGAACGATGGTGGAAAGGAAAGTGAGCACGAGAGCGTGTCGGCGTGTTGGCTCGGAGTATCAACCGATCCCTCGACCGCGAAGGTAAAAAACAGCGAGAGGGCGAAGCCGCGTGTACGCAAAAAACGAAGTATATACGTGCATATATGTACCTATCTCGTGCACGGGAGAGCAACGCGGACGAACGCTTAGCAGTCAGTCTCTCTCGTTCGGTTCGCCGCAAATGAATATCCGATTGCGTCCACATAGAACCCGGTGCACGCTCGTGTGTATATATGGGTGTACACGCGTGTCACGTTGTTCGACGATATCTTTAATCGCGCGTTATCTTTCGTCAGCTATCGACAAATGTCATAAAATTGAACGCGATTCTGTCACAAGCGGACGATCCGAAATTTCGAAATTCAACCGTCGCAGTTACGACTCACCCTTTCGGCTTTTCCCTCGCCAGGTGCTGAATTCATGTTACATCCTAATACGAATGTTCGATCACGTTCAAGATAGGGCCACATGCTGTTGTCGAGTTGTCTGAGTTATGCCTGTCATAGTCTCGTGCACGACTTTGTTTGCTAACGACGTTCATTTTACATACATATACTAATTCAGTCGACATTAGCATGGCACAGACTTTAGTATCCAAGTGACGCAAGCTGTAGTCAAATTAGGTATTCGTGTGAAATCTATACTAAAATGTTTCGAAAAATGCTTCAAATAAAAGTTATTTTTCTTCTAATTTCGATATTTAACGAGTTACGTATGATTATTTGGCATTTTATTGATGTTGACAAAATCCGACCATCCCAGCGTCGAAACGGTGAACTTTTGGCAAAAAATTTCATTTTTCCTTAATTACTCCTAAACCGTTGAATCTACGGGAAAATCGTATAGGACCTTTCTTGTAGAGGACGACGAGATCTACAATTTCTGTATAAAAGTTATTCGCTAGCATTAATATTTCACGAGTTATTGAC
>NW_017151492.1:1178056-1236371 GCF_001652005.2 Ceratina calcarata
GTCAATAACTCGTGAAATATTAATGCTAGCGAATAACTTTTATACAGAAATTGTAGATCTCGTCGTCCTCTACAAGAAAGGTCTGATGCAATTTTTCCGTATGTCCAACGGTTTGGGAGTTATTGGCCAAAAACGAAAATTTGGAAGAAATTGAAGGGGTACCCCTTGGAAAAATCTCGGAAAAATCGAAAATTTTTTTTTGTTGTTTATTATTAGCAATGTTCTTCCGACGTCTGATTTCTTTTTAAAAAATGCGTTTCTAAAGTGCATAAACTGTTGGGATTGACTGTATAGCCAATACATCCTTAAAATGTCGTTTGATTCGTCTCGATCTGAGTTCTGGTTCTGGAGATATTGTTGCATGAAGGCAAACATAATTTTTTCGACGCCGCTACTGTTTTCGTAAGCGACTCACGGACCTACCTTAATCCTTACCAACCGGTCTAGACAGTCAAATACTACGCGTAACTGGGTCACTGTGCCAGTAATACCGAGTCTAAACTTTAGAAGCCTGTATCTTCGGAATGGATTGAGATATCTGGATAAATCAAAAGCGATTTTGTCTTGACTTCCTCTGTCAATTAATACGATTTTCAATCAACAATTCAATGTCCTTGTATCAATAAATTTACGTCTTTTTAATACGTATAACTTCTTAGAGCTCAATAATGCTAAAATTAGCGATCAGTAGCTTCTGTTTGCAAATATGTTTACAATCGGGAATTTGAAGAATCCACGAATCGGAGAAATCGATCGAGGAACCCGAGTAACTGAATTGGTAAAATTTCTAGTCGACGGAAGTCGTAAACCGTCACGTGTCCTGTTTATTTACTCGTGCAGGTGCGAACGCGACGAGAAAACAAATTCTTAATTAAGGATTGCCCGTATCCCGGGGGTGTATAAAACAGGAGGCAAACACTATTTTCGCTTGGGATGCGGTAAAATTATTTCCTGCTGAATTTCAATCAGAGAACTCACGCCAAGATCAACCTTTTTCCGTGCTCTGCAAAACGTACAGATCTGTCTGTACAATAAACTGTTATGCAAAACCGTTCAAAAATTAAATTACCAGCGGCTGACCGATACAGCAACGTGACTGTCTTATCAGTTATCAGTAGTAGCCATCCGGTGGACGCACGACACGAGCCGACCGAATCGTAATGGAATTGATTTCAGACGTTATCGGTTATTCGAATCAGGAATAATCAACCGTTTCTGCAATATCCGCGGTTATTTGGTGCCCGGCATCCCGGCCCGGGAATATACTGTATGTATATAATGCGCAAATATTTACGGTCTATCCAATCATTAGCGACAACAAAATTTACTAAAAGCAGATGCACGTCGCTATGATACCCGGGCTTTGTAACCGATTCGATCGGCCAGTGATTATAACGACCGCAACCATCCGTTCCATCGTGCTAATGCGCGCGTGTACGATACCGCGAAAAATGCAAATATCGCGTCAGACGATTTCGAAAGAGTTCGCCCGGGCGCGCGCGCGCGCTCTCCCGTTGCTAATTAACTCCGTGGAATTTTACGAGCCCGGGCAACTCATTCGCAGCGTATAAATTATACATGCACACGCGCGGAATGCGAAATAATTTCGAGAGGAAATTAAGAAATATTTTTTGTTAAATAAGCCGTCGGTCGTTGCAGCGAATTATTTTTTTTTTGTTTTTTTAGGATAAGTCGAAGCGTTCCACAAGAGTAAATTATTATCGCCGGGAAAATGCAACGTGAAACGCTTATTCCTGCTCGCGGGCAATTGAACGTGTTTAATTCAGACGCAGCGTAATTCCCACAGGGCAAGAAAGGGATTATCGTTAAAAATTTCGTTTTTTGGGTAGCGAAGAAAAAATTTTTGTTCGCGAATTAAGTTTCATGGAGGACTGCGTTATTTCAGAACGCGGTACGATGAAATTCAATGGCAGTCGTCGGGCCGTGAAACTTTCATAACTGTTTGTGCTCATTTTAAATTCCAAATAAAATGCAGCGGTTTTTTTTTAGTAAGTTTGCTTAGTCCTAGTGAAATTTTACAAATTTCATCTTCTACATTTTCCGATGTCACAAATTCAATTTCTTCAGAGAAAAGAGGTGCGACAATTGAAAAACCTGAAAGTATCGTGTAGCATTAACGTAACCGGGAACACGGAAGTCATCTATTTAACAGCAAAAATATAATAACGATGTAATTGTCAATTCAGGATTTCGTCATTAATTTCAATCCCGCGTTACCTTTTATTATATACGACGTAATTAATGCGACGTAATTGTTTTATTATTGTGATCATTAAACTGATCATTATTCTTCTGGAAATAATGTATGTCAACAGTGCCTAATTGCGATGACTTCATAGGAAATTATTACACCACATGTCAGTATGCGTTCGGCCATGCATTGCGGCATGAATAGAATCGATATTCCCGTCCCATTGTATCGTATGCCATCCAGGAAGCTATTAAATGCTGACCACTTTGTTTAACTGACAATAGAGTATTTTTCTATCCAATTTCCTAAATGTTATCTCCACCATATATTGGAATGATCATCTAATTCGTCAATATATTAAAAATGACATTTGCAATGAACCGTCATTTCAGTAGAACAGGGAACAGTTACAAACAGTATTACGTTGGCTTATGTCAGTGCTTAATTGTGCAGTATTCTAACCAAGTTCCAGAACTTGTTGTTAGACAGCTGGATTACTTCAATGCAACAGAAATACAACTCTCTTGTATTGCATTACATATAATAAGCACTGTAAGCTACAATGAGATCAAGTATTCCAAGTTATCTCGATCAACATTAATTCAAACGAAATTCATAGTTGCTCAATGCAAATCATTCTGCATTCTAATATATTTTATAATTATTGATATCAAATATTACGTCACTCTAGCCAGTCTTATTATTTTATCTTCGAGATAGTTTCATATTCCGGATGAAAATTTTGAAAAATGAGCTGCATGTTTTCACGAGGCGAGGCATTATTCGGGGTTAGGGAAGGGGAGCGAATAGACAACGGGAGACAAAGTTCGTTGTTTCCAAAAGCATAGAGACGAGCCAAGAGGAACGGAAGTATGCGAAACACCAAGAGGTATATCCAGAGGCATGGAGGCTCTGGCTCGTGTGCAGACATAATGCCGGATGCTAAATGCTGCTCGCAAAAGCTCTAGCGCTGATGCACGAGCTCAGGAAATTTCTTCAAGAGCTGCCGCAATCGTAAAAGTCTCACCGGGAGTGGTTTCGCATACTTGCGTGTTAATTGCGTGAACAGATCCGCGCGCAAATCTGAAATAATTATTAAATAATTGCGAGGGCGCGTGGGAGACGGTTTAAAAATGGTTACACACAATTCTTATGTCGTTTTCTCGTGAATTAAAGGGATAGGCTGTTCACTCGTTATTGGAATAATGTATAAACGAGTCGGTAATTGAATCCAATTAGGTAACTTCCATTTGTTTAAACTTGCAAGTTGGATCATTTCGGTTAATCGAATAAAAAGTTACTAAGAGCCAAAGGCAATTTCGTTGTAGAATATCCGGACGTATACACGACTACATTGTTGGTTAACTGGTATTGCTCGTTCCACGTCCATCAAATCGAGTTAGCTTTTAAAGTTTGACGAAGTCGGCGTTACATTAAGAAACTACCGGTGAAACGGACTTTATTACTATAATAATACTTCGATTCTCGTCCCGACGCTTGCAACCAAGACGCGAATCAGAATTTGCATATTTGAGAACAAAATACCTGTGTTAACAGAAGTTCCAGAGGCATGTAAAAGTTTATGTAAAATTCCAGTTTTTATGTAGGACGTCAGAAGGCTATAAATAAGATCGCTCGAGTCGCAAGTACTTTCATTGTGAAACCAACCAAATTACTGACACGACATCGTTATGGAAAGCTGAAGCTTTTCACGAGGACGGCATAAAAACTTGGGCTCTTCAATTCCGAGCAGAATAAATTGTTAGTCCCCGAAGTTTCTTACGCGCTCTGACAATGGACGGGTCTAAGCAGCGGTTCTCGTCGAATTGGCAAGCGTATAAACAATACAAAGAGCGGAGGGGAAATTAATAAGTTAAATTCGAAGGACCGTCGTGTGTTTTGCGCGGATGACTATCGCTAAACGCGAATAAGTGATTGTTAAGAAAATCTTTAGCTTCGAAGCACTCCGAAGAAACTCCACTTAACTCATAATAGGTTGCGCGCTATTTTCCGGGAAAACAGCGAAGTTTAAATTTTTATAACTTCTGAAACTGCAATCTCCTGCCCTCTCCCCCGCCAATATTTAGTAAAATGAAGGTTTACCGAGAAGAAAACGATCGATGTGTCGTTAAATAAATACGAGCGAATTAAAAAGTAGCACGAGACAAGTGAAACGTCATGAAAGCATTATGGAACGTAAAAGTTTACACGTTCATTTTGTTTCTAGAAAAACAATTTTATTCACAACAAAAAAAAAAAATAAAAATGATAAAAGCTACGCGATTCAGGTTTCGTTTCAGAAAACGTTTTGAAACGCGATAGATTTTAGGAATTATTCTATCGGGATGAAATCCTTCGTTTCGACGCGCAAGTAAAATTAAGTTCGACTCTTGTAATTTTATTAAATCGTCATTAATTACTTGTTAACTAATTCCCGTGCTTCGCCGATGTTTAATTGACAATAGTTATTATGGTTATTCGGTTGGCGGGCTACAGTTGGTAGGAGTTAACCACTGAGGCCGACGGCAAACCGAATTTCCAAGTGGTCATTAATTTAAGCACTAACCATCAAGCACGCTGCTTAATCTCAGTGATTAAATGAAACCTATGCTTTCTGTACGGAACAGTTATCAGCAATACGATTTACATTTTATAAATACGTGTTCTCACTTCAGAGAACTATTTAACTATTAATTCAACGAAATATATTAGAAACCTTGGATTCGAGTGTCTGCATGTATCATGTGATAGAAAACATTCCCTTATCTCTGTAAAATTCTTCAATTTACTAGGAAAAGCAAGTAGGTCGAGGAAGTAGTCAGATTGCATTAAGTATGCACTTGTCAGACTCGACGTCAACTTCGCTGACGTAGCACCATTATTCTAAAATGCAGGACTTGTATGAAATTAAACAAGATTATTGAATTCAATTGCAATTTGAATTATTATCAGTACCAACAAAATGTCTTTATATTTTTTAATTAGTTAATGTATCTGCAAATACCGTCCAATATCTTGGAAATTAAATTGACGGGCAAAGGGAGACTATTCCTGGAGAAATAAAGGGCCCCAGTAGCATTTACTTCAAGTGAAATCACTTTGCTCAAAGCGTTCAGAACACTTTATCATGCAGCCACTTTCTTCTTCGCTTCTTCCTCGAGCGCACAGTTACGTGTAAGCGACGCACAGAGTCTCTCTAAAATGAGTGGCAGTAAAAAGTATTTGGTTTTTAAAAAAAAAAAAATATAAATTTTCTATTTTACGACAATTTAGTTTCGTTCCGAATTCCACCATATTCACTTTTTGTACATAAAAGAAAACTAATAACAGGAAATGTACGAGGAACGCAAACTTGTTAATTTAAAAACACGAATCGATAGTACAGTGGACAATGAAGAAACCGTGATAGCCGCTGCGATTCCGTACCGTCGATGAAACTTTATAAAAGCTCCGGTCCAGTCTCCGCTGGAGCTCAATATTTTCCCGTCAGCACATCTACAATGGCTTAACGATGAACGTTGGTAGCGAGGAAAAGTTCAATTCCGCGTGGCGTTTACGTTCGAACGAGGCCACTTCGCCGGAAGCGTTTCGGAACGCTTTATCACGTAGCCGCTTTCTTTCCCCGGGGTTGCTCGCGATGCACAATACGCCGTGAATAGGCGAGGCGCAACGCCCGACCACCCGCCACAGCCCGTTATAACAAATGCGACTTAACTAAGCGCAAAAGTGCGCCGCGTCCGCGAAAGCTTATTACCTAGGTGTTTACAATCGCGGCCGACGGAACTTACTTTCGCAATGCTCCCGCCGGTGCTTGATAGAGGTACACAGGTACGTACACTTTGGCAAACTTGACGCAGAAACTTCTCGGAACTTCTCGCCCGCCGCGCACCGGCCATACCGCGAGAACGATTTCAAACGAGGCTTGACGACCCACCCAATCTTATAATTAACCCATTTCGCCGCGAAGCTTTTAGCGTTCGGTCTTTCGGAGATTCACAAGTTGCGATTCCGGTAACGGCGGTGTCGTCGCCGGTAAAGCGGCTGCAATCGCCGCGAAACTTTCGTCGTTTCCCGGCGAACGAAACGGTTTTGAACGAACGATCGCGCGAGAGGATTATTCCTTGGATGAATCATCGTGCACATTCAGGATTAAGTATCACAATGACGTTATTGTAGAATAAGCGGTCCAGTATTTTTTCCATTCACCGACAGGTTAATGAATTATTAAAAACAACGGGGACCTACGTCGGAGTATATTGAATTATCTGATATTATTTATACGTCATATTATACACAAGGGGGTGGGCTCGCATTCAGATGGATGCGACGATCATGTAGGAGATGTTTATTCATTGACAAATTGAGGCAATTGCTCTCCCGCTTGATTTTCGGTATCTAGTTAATAATACGTAAGCAATTATACTCCCTATTGTTTATTAATGCCTATCACGTTACGATATATCGATTATTATCGCGATGCTTTATATTTCGGCACATGACTGTTCATTAGCGAATGTCAATATTTATTGAACCAAGCCAAGTGGAGAAACGCCGAGGTAATGCACACATTCGAAATGATCAAATAACACGTAAATATGCCTAATAAGAGTTCGCACGGCCCTGTATTAACATAATCAGTCGGCCTGATTAAAACTACTTCCGGAATCAGAATCTGCTTCCATTACACGCACACACGTGCGTAACGCACAGAACGCAATACGCTTGTTATTATTATAGCAGTGATGATATTTCAAGCTGTATTATAATTTTCATAGTTGCTACGAAAGAAAAGATTAACAGTCATAATTAAAGTTCATGCAATTTCGACAATATTTCTTCCACCGCGGCTCGTTCATTACTCCTCGTATTAAAATCTTACGTTTACTACCCAGGCCCCGTGTTCTGCCATAATTTATTGGACAATAAAAAGCCCATTAAATACTTGCCATCCACCAATCACAAGAGAATGTGAATACTTTTTAACTGTTTCAACAGCACCGACTACTAATATCAGTAACTAGGTCTGAAGCAATCGAATTCGGTAGAAGAAGCTACGGTTTAATCGTTCCTTTGACTCATCCTATTCCCATAAACGAATCCTTATTTCGCTTATTCGAAATCCGTCGAACCATTTCTCATTAAACGAGGTTGGAAAGAAATCTCGAACAAAGGTGATCCGACGGCCGATTCAAAGTTACGAGACTTTCTTCTCCCGGCAATTAAATACCTGAAATAGGTGCGATTTAATTAACGAGCCGAAGGGAACGCTCGTATTTGCCCGGTTGGAGCGCGGCGCGGCCAGTGGCATGGCATGGCACGGCGCCGCGCCTCACGCCGACTATTTCCACTTGCTCGGCCGGCAAAGTTTATTCCCGGCATCCCCCGGCAGATTTAAGGAACGTTTAACGCTAACGTTGTTCCACGACGCGTGTGTGTTACAGACTTCGGCATAACGACGGGACGGCAGGAGGTGCAGTCGCAGTTTCCCTGCGCCTTCGTTTACAACAGCAACGAGACGCGTAATGGCACGTTCGCTTCGCCGAATTATCCCGGCCTTTATCCGCGCAACACCGAGTGCCATTATTTCTTCAACGGCCAACCGAACGAACGGGTCCACCTGCATTTCCACTTCTTCGACGTCGAGGGTGTGATGCCGTAAGTTGTCACTTATTGTTCATTATTTAGACTAAGACCTTATCCATTTATAGAAAAATTATATGTGCATGTGAAGGATAAAAGAAATTTGAATTCGTGTATTTCATTCTTTAAATTAACATCGTAAATATAAAAATCCTGACTCAGTTTTATTGTTAATCAATTAAGTGGATATTTCTGTATTTTATAAAAGCAAATTTCATTTTCTAAGGATTTAATAAAATCAATAAGTGGAGGATATTACAAGCAGTACTGAGTCTGGATTCTCCCTGTGCATTGAACTAGATTCTAGAGAACCGAGTTTGGAAAAAGTTAATTATTAATTCAAATCTAACAAGAAATAACGTCGTAAGTTTTGAAAGAGGGCATGAAAAGAGTTATCCATCCGGAGAGTTAAGTACCGAGGTTATTCGTAGTATAAAAGATCCCCGCAGGTCCTGTAATACAAAAGAAAGAAACTACTATCTTTATAATAGTTTCAAAGAAAACAGCTTGTGGCTATTTAGACAAGAATCTCTGAATAATGTAGGAATTCAATTTTTTTACGACGTAAGGTATATTCTGTATTCAAAAGGGCAAAATAAAAGTGGGACGTATGAAACTGGAGCACGCTTTAAGAAGTAATTCTTTTTCAAGAATTTTACGACATCAGAGAGGAAGATAAATAAAAGTGACAATTGAGAAAATAATATTATCTTGGCTAAAGTGGAAATGAAGAGATATGGGCTATTATAGTTATACTTGTCCTGTCTCAGAATCTGATGTTATCGAACTCAACGAGACGAGGTGAGACAAAGTGAGCATCCTCGGCTAACTAGAAGTATACTAGAAGCGGATCGATAGACCAGGCACAGTTCGATTAGGCTTCTTGATGCAGTTCGACGGTCCACTAAATCAAACTGCGTCAAACAAAGTTTCGAACTACTTATAGCAGGAAGCGAGGATCCTGCGTTTGAACGGAGAGAATACTGATACCCCAAAGCGAAACTGAAAACACCAATGGACTCAGAAGGATTTACTTCACGCCGACCAATTAGCGAGGAAAGCTGATTAACAGCTGACATCGAACTCAGGAGGGAACTAGACTCGAGGGTGTAGTAATCCATCAAGCAATATTGTGACAAGCGAAATCGTAATAGTATTAGCCGGAGGGAGGGAAAAAAAAAGAGAAGAAGCTGGCCACGCGATAACCTAATTGGGTCGTGTTAAATCGCCATCAATAACCATGTTGTAACGGGGCCGGGTTGGTTCGTTCATTACTCGGAGCCGCTAATTAGTCCTGTTTTTCCGATTTCGGCCGAACTTTTGAACAATAACGCCGAGAGGAAGCACGAAGTAGGTCTCCTCCTGACTTCATCGATTCCTGCTTTGCTCCCTCTTCGGATACACGACCTGAATTTAATAATTCGAGGTCGACCGATATCAAGATCCTCCAAAGGACCACTTGCATCTGTTATTACAGGCAGCGCGCGCCTCCGTATAAGCGGAGAGTAACTCGAACATTGGGAGCGTTCCCCGAGTCCCTTTTTCACTGTTGGAGAACGCACGTGGGTTCGAGCGAGAGTTCAATTAAAGGAAGCGCAACGCGATCTTCGATGCATTCGTTCTTTCGGTTTCTGTATCTAGGAAGGGTAAGATACATTCGAAGCCGTAAATCCGGGCACGGGTAAACAGTTCGGAATATATGTCTGGAAACGTGAGAACCGAATGATGATCTATCACGAGAATTGCCACTTATGTCATCGGTGAAAGGAGCGGAGCCGCTCGCGATATATATCTCCGCTGTCCGTGATAATAGCGCCATCGCTCACGTATCAATATTTCTTACGAGCGCTATATATTATTTACCTAGGAGTGAATGCATTCCCTCGCGAAGGAGAGCGAGCGTAAATCGTCGTTATCAATGCCATTTATTCGGACCGCGGCGATCGCGGAGCTGTTCTTTCGCCTTTAATTACAGGACGCGTGGCTTCGTATTTCGCCGGGTGGTGGTTCTTCGTAGCGTTTCTGATATTTCCGCGGCCGCAATTGCTGGCCCGCGGTTTGACTTGACGTTCCGCTTCCACTCCGGCACGATGCACCGGTTGCACGCTGCCATTAAAGTTATTTTCGCTCGGTGGAATGGAACAAAAACTTCGAACTTGGCACATCGACGACGGACACATCTGCGCCCGTGTGTGTGGCCTCGAGTCGCGCAGAAATAAAGTGTTATTTCTGACGGCCCCCGTACCCGAGCTTTTAATCACGGGTTACGTAATCGGGAATCCGTTGACTCTGGCCGAGGCAACTGGAGAGAAAATATTTATGGAGCGCGAGGGTCTGTCGGAAAATCTCCCGCGGAACGGAATAATATCCGATGGATATTCCGATTGCGAAGGGATTCGGGAGCAGTGAACGTAGCGAAGAGAACGCGTTTTACACGCACTGGAATTATGCGCGGGAATAGCCAAGATTGAATTACTTATGGAATTGCCGACGCGACGACGGGGGGCCCGCGCGAGCTACGGGGAGCAATTTATGAGCAACGCGCGCTACGTCGCCCCCGAGAAAAATCATTCGAATCTACTCGATATGCGCCGCGAAAGGTGAATATTTCAACAGCGTCGCTTGCTTACTTCCTCGCCTGCTCGCTCGCCGTCGTCGTCGACCATGTATATCAATTTACCAGTGATTGCGTAACGTATGACCTGACCGAAAATATAAATTTACCGAACCGGGCGACAAACTTAGGACACTACTGAATAATACATCCGCAATTGTATTTTATACATTGTAGAAGCGCGTCGCGGTTTTACGCGGCGGACTTGTCATCCCCGCTGAAATAGGCGATATCATAAACATTTATGAGGTTTCTAAATCTGTGCGCTTGTCTGCCGGCCAGCGACAAAGAAGGGAATATTTCTTCGCGACACATATGTACCGTTCGATGAATAAATTAATATTTATGCAACCTGCTCTGTATACTTACGATACCTGTAATGCAATAAAACCGACGTGTCCTATGATAATGGAACATGACAGTATCATTGCATGAACGATTTTAATAACGACGATTGTGCTGATAGATGCGGATTAAACCTGAAGCATGTTAATCAGTCCAACGTCTCGCGTAAAATTAAATGTAAATACTTTATTTAAATACATTATGAATACAGACGTGCTCGTTATTAAAAATCTCCAGCTGACAAACCGTATGGTATTATCAGCGGGCTGGACTTTCGTAATAAAGGATATCGAGAAGTGTGTAAACTTTCATTTAGCATTGTACCCACGTATTCCATATAATTCTATACAAGTCCGCAGATATCGATGCTCTCGAGAATCCCTTCACTTAAGAGCATAATAATTTCTGCAGCGTTATCTATATACGTATATACGTATAATTATATGCAATCGTAAATCATTAACCGATTCAGAACTGTTTTTAATATGCACGACCATTCGACAATCGTAATTGTGTTTTTACAATGGACGATTGACCATTTATTTTTCAGATGCGAGGCGGTGTCTGCGAGCGACTTCGTCGAATTTTCCAATTATATGTCCAGGGACCGGAAGTACTCGAGGCATTGCGGGCAACAAAAGGAATTCGACGTCGAGAGCGATAGAAAGTTCTTTCGCGTAACCTTTAAGAGCAACGAGAGATACGACGCAACGGGATTCAACGCGAGCTACGTGTTTGTGGACGAGGAAGGAAATTATACGACAAAGCCGCCGACGAGTAACGCGACAACGTTAAAAGGTAAAACTAAACACGGCTTTTTTTTCTCGGCGACTAACTTTCGTACACGAAATTTTTACACGCCACCTCGACCCCCGCCCCCGCCCGTTTCTTCACGCCTCGGGTTAATTTCCGCCCGGCGACAAGCTAATTAAAATAGAATTTCTAAAAAATACTAATGCGATACCGCTGATTGTACAAAAGGAAATTCAAATACGTTGTTGTTTAATGTAGGCGCACGCGATATTATTTTGCATAAATAAAACGCATATAATTACGCGCGCGCGAGCGCTGCAATCGCATATTTTTTATTTCCGGGGGGAAGGAGAGGGGAAATGTTGTTTCAATATTATACGTACAACCACGTACGCGTGGCGACGACCGAGATGTTGATGCATTCAGCGAGTACGCGACGCGACATTTAAAATAATGGAATTCACGTGCGCTACAGTTATTTTTACATTCGCGTAATTATGCGAGGATGCAAACAAATTGAGAAATAATACAAATAATTACTGCCGCGATCCTACGTTTTACATAAAAATAGCATGACGAATTAAATCGGATTTGTTTCATAAAGTAAAATGCACACCTGTCCTGTGGAAAATTTAATTGATTTCAAACGTATTGGGAAAGTTTACGCAGCACAAGCGTACGTAGTAAGTAAATGTAATGCGGGATATTAAACAATTTTTTACTGGGAGACTTCCGTTCGTTTTGAGGTCAGAACGTGCTCCAAACTTTTCGAGCAGCGAGATACGTATTCTAATGAAAGAATCGATTCGGTGCAGCTGATACGAGACCTTAGAAACGCGATACGAAGTTAGTGACGCTCACGAAACCGTAGTTTGCAATGCAAACATCCCGTTATGATTTCCCGTGCAGCGCGTGTGCGTTTTAATATTCCCGCACGCGCGCCCTACGAAAGGAGGCTAAAACCGTAGAAAAGTCCGGATACATTTCTCTCGCACATACGCGAAACGAAAGGTCAGCACGGCTTAACAAAAAAAAGTCAAAACCCCCGCTCACGGGTCCGAGAGTTCACCGGTTTATCGCGCACAATCCCATGAATAATCGACAGTTTACATCTGAAAAAAGCGGAAGCACGCGTCGGTGTAAAAAAGATTATACACGATTTATAAGAGGATTTGCGATAGACGAACGCGCCTAGCTACCGGCTACGCCCTGCAGATATTGATAGAGGAAATCGAATTTTTGTGTACCTACGCCCATTATTAAATCACTCGAGGAGGACGGATTCGTTTGCTTTAATCGTACGTAGATCGAACGAATCAAGAGAGTGTGAGATTTGCGTGCGAACTGGAAAACGGATAATGGGATCTGCCTAACACGCTTCCCGCCGTACCCGCGAGGGTCTTGTAATTTTAAGCGCGGCCGTCGTCGTCGGGGCGTATACCTAAACGTGGATATGAATAAAGCGCGGAAGGGTTAGTGAATCACGAATTAAGCTCCGCGAAAGTTATACAAATATAACCAGGACACATATAGCCCGTATATAGCGTTCGAATTTCCCCATCGCGTTTACCTCCGTTGTTAATGTACAGCCTTTGGGAAAAAAAAGTTTCCCGTCGTATAGAACCAGTTGTTTATTTAATTCACGAATAAAAAGAGGAACAATTCCCCATTCATTTTATAGCCCGTGTCGAAAGTCGTGTGGAGAGTTTCTATAGAAATAAAATACAATACGAATACGGTGAACGGTGACGGGAGAGACGACAGAAATTACATATAATACTGTGATAATATTTTAGCGCAAACAGTGAATATCAATGGAACAAAAGTTCCTGGGCGAAAGAAGCGTTTATATTCGGCACACGTACTGCGAGTGCGGTGAAATTTTTATTTTAAAACGCTTCCTTTGCGAGCCGTCACAAAAGAGGCTACCTTCTTTCGTTTTCATGATATTACGTGTACACCGTATCCTTTGGTTGATAACACGGTGAAACAAACAGGGGAGGAGAGGAAAAGATAGCGGGACGTACGCGGGCTCGTTGTTCCTTTTTCTAAATTCAGACGCAATGTAAAGCGTGGAATACAAACCAATCGTAAAAACAAGAATCAAGTTTCCGGAATATAAAGGGAAAGCCGAACAAACTCCCGGAAACCTTTGAGACGACATATGCTAAATTGCCAGATGTCTTATTTTTCTACCATTCGCGCAGACGTACTAAGGGTTCACCTGTATTATTCATATTTAAGAAAAGTAGGAACGAACATGACACGCGTGTCTCTTATATTTACAATTTACAAAACTCTTGTCATTTACAATTCCATCTTTGCCAGACGGTGGGAGCGAGAAAATTCGTTTTAGGATTCGCCGGTATAATTAATGAATTAATTAACAGGCATCGATTATCGCGCACAATTCAAAATTCCATCGCGTTTCATAGTGCGAATAAATTGGCGAACAAATTAATTCCATGGGAAAAAATCGAGACAGGTGGGTAGGAGTCGGTTTCAATTGAAACCCGTGAGAATTAAATGGCATCGAAATTATACCGTAACAGGATTGCGATATAATCTTCGAAATCGTCCTTGCGAGAAAACTAATTACATTTGCATGTAAAAAAAACGGTGGTAAATTAAAAATCGGAGAATATGAGGGAGATCAACAAGTCGTCTTGACGATCGGGAAATGATCGAGCGACCGAAACAGAAATAGAATAATTAATAACGTGTCAGCGCGGTGACCGTAATGGCGTATTCGATCAAAAGCTCGCGTTTATATCGGTACGTATACGCTGTTATTATTAATTGAATGAATTTAATTTATCTAATGACATATTAAATGCGAAACGTTACGCTCACTGCATCTATGGCGTGCGTCTAATGAAAGCGGAAGTTCATGCTGCTAACTTTGGCATTAATGCAAACTGAATCAGCCTGCCCCGTTACGAAAATTCTCCTTGTTACGAGCTACCGTGTCCGCGGAAAATAATATTCCTCCATTGATATTAAAATGCCGCTTAATTCGCGACATTCACCGAAATCCCGTAATTTCTCTCCGTTCACCGTCGTTACTCGATTCTTGTTGTTTATCGGCACGCCGCCGCCGTAATTTTGCGAATTCAATCCCTCAAAAACTTTTAATGAGCGGGACCGAACCCGCGAATACAATATTCGTGTAACGACGTCCGCGAAGAGTTGAAACGAAAGAACTTAGTAGGCCCGTGAACCGGGTCGATGCATTTAATTGCGAGCCATGCAAGTTTGTAAATTGCCGATAGAAGCTGGTTTGAGCAGACTAAACGGTTTGAAAAATAAAAATCCGATGAGATAAACGAGTCAATAAGAATCGTCGGAAAAAAATAGTCGCAAAAGAAATTGGACGGTAAATTAAAAGGAAAATTGCATGGATGTAGGCGAACGAGTAGCAGTGGTGCGTGGATATAGAAGAGAAACAGTACAATTGGCTAGCATCGGCCCGCGCAATTTAGTCGATCATGAAAGTAATTAATGCGTTCGACTCGATTTTCCTCGTACGGACTCTGACTGCTAATGGAACTAACCGAAGAACCGGAGAGAGAGACAAACGAAAATTAAAAGAAGAAACAGTGGGAAAGCGGATCCGGCGAAACTGAACCGAGTCAATTATCATGCGCCTCGTATACTCGTGGGAGAGACTGATAAAATTGAATCCGACGAGCATTGTTTTTGAAACAAACTGTAAATAGAACACGGGCGCGGCGTATTTATATAGCCATTGATGCCGGATAGGATTCTCTTGGAATCCGTGCGTCCCACCGTTTTCGCAAGACGACGAATTTCAGGCGGGGAGGTTCGATATTCCTGATTACATCATTGGTCTTTAATATTTACCGCGAGCGGGAAATTGCGCAACGGTCCCGATTCATTATGAAACAGAAGTCGTTGCTCGTTTCGTACTCCCGGCAATTTTTTCCTCCCGGCTCTTCTTTTTCCTCTCGGGCGTGCCTTCGAACGCAATTACTCTGAAGGCGTACGTTCAAGCTCTGGCAGAGGATTTTTCCCAATGTCTGTATTACAACGAAAATCCCGGCAGCTCGTTTGCGATGCAAATTAACGACGGCCGGAATGTTGCGTTCCCTTCCCCGTTACCCGCGAAACTGTATCGCGTTATGCGTCGTTTCAGGCGGCCTAAGTCTACTTACGGCGTGTGCGGGGACTCGTAGAAATGACTGGGGTGGAAATTGGAACGGGGAGTCATTGCTCCCGGACGAAAAATTAATTACAATCGATTACGAGGAGCTTAATTGTTCCATAGAATAACAATGGAATTATGTCGTTTCGAGCTTAAGAATTGCTCGCATTGTATAGCATTTACAAAAACCTGACAGCGGCTGATAAGATCTTAAGCGCTGTTCTTGATTAAGTACGATTTTAATTACGAAACTGGGGGAAAGGAATTTAATTTATTTACCTTGACGTACTATTTTTCTTCCTTATCCAGTGACATACAATTACTACTTCTTGATATCTCTTACAATGCATTGTGTCCGTATGTTAAGGGACTGAATGTTTTTCTAGCAGCCGGATTTATTTGCGTCTCTTGTTCGACAGTTACTCTCTATAATTTCGGTTAATTATCTATAGAAAATAATTATTCATCACGCAGGAAACGTGACGTTAAATAAATCAGTAACAAGCGCGGCCTAGTTACATGACACGATGGCGAGGGTGTAACGCTTAAATTATTCTGGGGACGAATTTTGTGCACGAAGGGTGAATAACCAAATTATAAAGTAATCAATTACGAGCCGCGCAATAATGTTTTCTGTGCCAAAAGGTTGGAAAAAAAAGTGCCGGGATGGCGAAAAATAAATGCGAGGAGAGTGTCATCCGTCCGCGCGTAAATCGTCAGGATCACGAATTGGCCACGCGCCATTATTCTCGCATAGATCATTTCGGGAATTATTTTTAAATGGATTCGCGCCGAACAATTATATGGAAAGTATTTTCCAGCTCGTATCTCGGTCGTTCTCGCTAAACGGGTATTTCGCGGGAAGACTTGAGGGGAAGCGGACGCCGCATGGTCGCGGCAGTTATTTGCTTTATCGCGAACGCCTGTTATCGCTTCGCGTCGTCGTGCATCCGTTCTTTCTTAACGTTGTCTACATGACCCTCCTCTGGGGCGATATAAAGAGATTTTTAAAAGCTTGTTACCTCGATCGTGTCAAGGTGTAATCACCGGGTCTGCTCGGTTCACTTGTTTTTTGTTAAAGGTGCAACGATCACGGTGCTGGCGATGCTGCTGTTCACGAGCCCCTTTCTCCTCGGCCGAGTTCCGCTTTAATCACGATCGGTAACTACTTGGACGAGTCTGGGCTCAATTTACAACGAAACTACATATAACTTCGAGGACAGGAACCATCGAAAATCCTCTATTATGTATGGAGCGCCAAGGAAAGCGTGCGGTCTACATCGTTTCATCGCGCCGATGAAAATTGCCGAGGGCACACCACCAGAGTCGATCCGCGTAGATGATATATAGATTATATATACATATACACGATGATACGTTCTTACACGCACAACACACACATACACACACACATACACAAACACATAAACACACACAAGCGAGCGCGCGACATCATGATTCATTTATTAGATCTGTGTCACCGCACTAATCCGACGACCGATCATTCTCCATCATTTTACTACGACCATCACGGAGAAAAGTATTGGCAATAAAAGGAAAAGGATGTTCGATGTTACGCAGGGGGAAGACTCGTGATGAGAGAACGCAATGAGCTATGAACCTTCAGGAATGTGTGCAGAATGATGAGTGGTAGGCAGTGTTTTATTTCTTCTATTTTCTTTTTTACGTCCTTTCCTTAGAAAACTTTTGCTGTAAAAACGTTTTAACATGTTGACCCCAATAGGCTTGCTCAATGATGTTCCAATGATTTATAATGTGTACAATGAAAAGTAAAAGTTTTCTCGATTATTTAGAAGCTTTAACGATTAGTTATAAGGGTCCCTTATTATCGTAATCGATTACTTGCTTCAATCGTTCCGACGTATTTCAATAGCGAAAGGCTCGTGTGTTACTTATCGCCATGCTGTATGCACACGCTGAATATTTCATAACGTTTTAACTTTGTAACCGCGTTACCCGTTAGTACACTTAACGAGCACGTAACACGAGGAAAGAATATTACGAGAGTTGTATAAACAGGTGGTAATAAGTCTATAATTTGTTGGTAGCATGAACGTACCCAAAAGTGCTGAATTGTTAATGTTTTTCTCCTCGTACGGAAACGAATTTATTAAATCGCTGTAAAGATGAAGAAAAACTATCTGTCCGAAGAAATTCACTCGAAAGTCATAGTGAAACAAGAGTATATCGCCTTCCTAAGTACACTACGAACGTATTTATTATTACATCCTCTATATGACTGTGATGTTTCCATTCCTTCTTACCGATTAGTTTTATTAGAGAACGAATACAAGTCTGATCTATTCGCGAGAGGAATAGTGATTCGTGACGCGAACAATAGTTGGCCTGAACGGTTACGAATTACGTGTCACGCGAAATCAGCCAGGGAAATGACGAGAAAAATACCGAACGCGATACGAATTCCGCGAGCCAAGCGAGGTAAAACTATTTGAAGGAAGTATATGCATGTGTTCGATTACTGAGACGAGTAACGTTAATGATTATTGAATCGAAGGGTTGGATACTAAAGAGAGTTTAAAGAATCAGCAATGACATTAATGATTGATCAGGAGAAATTGTTGCTATGCTGGTTGTCGTAAAAATAGTTTGAAATGATTTTCTGAATCCGATATAGAAATAATCAAGAAGCGATAGATTTGTTTCTTTCTTCATAGTTATTTTCTTACATCAACTAATTGCTCGGAAATGCATATAAATAGTTTTACGTAGCATAGCTGTCGAGACACAATGTGTATATCTGTATTTTTTTATGAATTTAGATAACTCTTTAAACTATGACCGTAGTCACACTCGCACGAACAGTAATAATATTTTCCGTCGGTCTTTATCATTTCTCTCGCCGCTTGACTTTCTCCAATTTCCGATCTTCACTTGGTACGCAAGCTACGTTCGAACTGGCAGCGAGCGACACACTTGGACAATGATTAAATAACTCTGTAACGAGCAACATTATCAGCCGAAACAAGACGGAACGGGAGACGTACAGGCAGCCGCGGTTTTAATGAAAAGAAAACAGCGTTGAAAAGTTGCGGTTGATAAGGTTTGATGAGGTAAAACGCGATACACACCGAACTTTTGTGTTCAAACTTCTCCACTTAAAGTGCAATCAATAAGGATCAATGTTTAACGATCAATGCGGCCAGTATAACGGAGGGTGGTATCGGCGAAATGTATCGGTACGTCGCCACACGCCATGCCGATGCAGAAAGTCATTAACGTCAAAGTTAACGATAGTTCGCCGGAACTTTATCGCACAAAGGTTCGCCCCCTTTTCCCGAAAAACTATTTCACCGGCCGAACTGTAAGTAAGCTATAAGCCAGACCCACTTTTCCGAGCTTATCGCGGCGCGGGGGGGGGGATCATAGTCAGCGGCAGGAACGGGGTGTGGCTTTAACAATTATTATGGCAATCGTCAATCGAGTACGTGTCACGTGCATCGTGTAACCAAAATGAACGACCACTCGACGACGTTCGAACGTCGAAAGGGGATGATTGAATCGAATCGGACTCTCACGGATTCGATGTCAAACGTATGTATCCCGGCGGTACATAAAGATAAGTAGCAATACTGTCATTGTGTATGTTAGACACTACTGTGAGTATTTTTTAATAGGTTTATAATACGTTAACTACTTCTCCCGAGTTTCTAGTTGATTTGTAAGCGAGCGATGACGAAACGAGAGAGAGAGGGTGAGATGTGTGTGACTGTGGTATTAACGATTTGAACGTCTGTTCTGCGCGCGTGAGTAAAAGGGTGGACTGTACGATATTATACGAACAGTTGTCACTTCCGTTCATTGTTATTTATACGTTGTCTATTGAGAGGTAAGGATGGACAGATGACTATTAGGAAGTTGTACACCCGAATTGGCACTATCAGCAAGATATCCGCATGTAATTACCACGTGTTGTAAATGCTGTTACATTTAATCGATTTCGAGTTGCTGTCGTCTATATTATATCGGCATGCGCCGCGCACGTACGGATAAGCCCGGTACGTGACGTATTCAAATTGAAAAATGATAAGTCGTGACCGATCGGTGATCCGAAACGGAGTTTACTAATTTTTTTTCCGTTCCGTTGCACACCCTATTCCGCATATCTCCATTGATTTCAGGTGTAAGTAGACGAGTCACATTCGTTGCGGCCGAAGCCTTGATTAAAAACGAGATTTGTCGATCGTGTTTAGGATCTTAACGCCAAGAAAAATTCGATATACGTATGCGCTTCTAAAACGTAGACGAGATAAACGATACTGTTTGCGTTCCGTTTTGATTTGTCGCGATGAGAACAGAAGACGCCCGAGTTGAGTTCACAAAGGAGATATAGACGTAATACTTGTATGCATTTAAGAAGGACGGTGTTATGTGTACAAGGACGAACTTAACTAGTCGAATAGTTATTATTTAAAGAAAGAAAAAAAAAAAATAATGAAGGAAAAAAGTAACTTCAACCTCTTGCGATCTACGACTCAACCGAGCGCTCCGTAATTAGGCAGGAAGTTCAGGGGCGACCTAGCAGTAAGTTCCTGAGTCCAAAGAAACAAAAGAGAAATAAAACGAAAAAATAAATAAAAATAAATAAAACTTTTATCCTTACACGCCGCATATTAACTGGGACCTGTGTGAGTTATCAAAGTTGCGCCTGGGGCGCCTCGAAACTTTGTCCTGCGGTTAAAAACTGTTCAAAAACGCATCGTAGTCGTGCTCCGGACAAAGCGCGATCATTGATCGGAGCATCGACTATGGTATCCGCTGCCGGCGGATGTATTTTCTTATTCTGTTTTGAGGCTCTTGCCGAAACATCTCACGCATAAGTTACTGAACTGTAATGCAATCATCGTTACTGTCCTAATAAACCTTAACATATGGATCTGTATTTGTCCGATGCTTTATTCATAGCGACGAACCGATTCCAAGAACGTCGAACAGAAATTAATTCAAGGTAAGTGCTTAACATTTTTTTTACATAAAAATTCGCATCGGAACTGATTAAGCGAATCGTAAAACTGACACGCTCGGCAGTTTTATTATCCGTTAGTAATACAGACGGACTTCGTTCACGGCCAAATTTATTTCCGATGAAGCGTGTTTCATTTGCTTCTCACGCTGTATGTGTGTCCCGCTATCTTATGATCCATTCCATAAAACGAATTGAATATCTGCATGGTTCGAGGTACGTGGATGCGAATATCGTATTGGCGAAAGTTCGCGAGAGAACGACGTTACTCGGCCTGGCCATCGAACGTTGGCCGTTTCTATCGATAACGCCGTCCAACCAGAATATCAAATAGATGGGAACTTCCTGATACTCGTAGAACCGCTTTGTGGATTTACCGCTAAAACCTGTTCGTCAATTTCGCAACCCACATTACTCGGTCTTTTTCTATAGTCCCGCGCTCGGTTTTGCCCGAAGGTATAAGGCTGCCATACCAGGTAAATCGTTGGTGAAATTCCTCGGCGCGCAGCGTTCGCGGGATCGTTAACCAAGAGAAGATCCACCGCTTCAGCTCTTAAAGAGCTGTGAAATGAGAATGCCCGCCTCGCGTCGTCGTAGACGTCTGAGTAGAATTGTTTGAGATAATTATCTAGAGCAATTAGAACACGGACGGACGTCAGCGGAAACGACGTGGCGCGTTGCCACCGCAGCATGCGAGCGTCCGTGCGGCAGTGAAACCTCACTGAATTTGAACGTAATTATTTTTTTACACGGAAGATGTGACCGTAAAGAACCAATTTGGTTACGCGAGTCAGTTCGTGAAAGGTTCACGTAAAACCGCCGGGCAATTAACAAAAACATAGTACTTTGTGAAAGAAATATTCTGTTAATATTGAGAGAATATCATTAAGGCAGTCATTCGTTTTACTATTCAACCTTCATTCGAGATTTTATTCAGCTATTTCGCGAATCAATACTTCGTCCAAAATTCGCAATATTTGACGAAATCTGTCTGCGTTGTCAAACTTTAATGTTTAATATTCTGGTTCGCTACGTCTAAATGAAATGCATCAGATTTCATGAGGTCTTCTCTGCGACTAATGCGCGTTGATTTACTGCAGGACATGAATTGCATTCTTGATGCGCTTCCTAGTAATTCGGTCTTGACGAAAGTAAGGTGTAAACCAGTGGAAAAGAAGACTTAATGTATTTCATTATGCAATTTTCTTAGTAACCTCGACTTTTCGTGGAGCGTGAATGAAAATTTAATAATAGGACAAGAAATATTTATGCTACAGTGAATAGAATAATTAATTATTACAAAACTCACGATTAAACTTGCTACAAATAATAAAAGAGAATTATAATTCGTTTTTAAAATAAATGTGAGATAGTAAAACGTATGGAATATTCTGTTCCTCGAATTTTTATCAAACAGGACTTATCTGCGCTATCACATTTTATCAGATAATTCACGATTTACGAAATTTTTTATTGATCATAGAGAGAAGGGTTTTGGCAGTGCCAATATCGTCACGTTTTATCGGGCCAATTATTTAAACGTGTAGTGGCACACTACGGTAAGCGCTGGTACTTCGATATCGTGATATCCAGTATCCACCGCACGTGTATTACAGGTGTTTACCAGCGATTTGAACCTTATCATATCGTCTGTCGCTCATGATATCGTTCGAGTAGAACGATATTATTGAACGCCTTCACCTTATGGACTTCTGTGTCTCACGTTCGATTGCCATACCAATACGAAACAAGGCTGTCTCGAGGATCCTCAATTTATGAATAATTCTGGATTAAACGTAAATTTTATGGAAGCGAGGGAGAAATGAAGAAGTCAAGTCCGACAGTCTTCGCGCGTGGCTGGACGCATGGGGATGATAAATCTGATTTTGTTTGAATGCGTTTGCTGACGATATTCTATATCTACTGAAATCACGTCGAAGTGGAGGCCGGTATTCAGAATCGTTGCTTATTTTTAAGACCGTCTTAAACATTTGCTATTCGTATTTATCTCATGTTTCCAATCCCTGTCTTGTACAGGGATGACCCTGTCATCCAGGAAACAGGGACTTGAGCAAATGCTTAAGGCGATCTTATAAGTAACGACTCTGAATACTGGCCCATGAACCCGGGGGTCGAGGAAGCTGAACGGTATTCAAATATTGGCGGGTGTTGCCCGATCACAGCCGAGGCTGGTCGATCCATTCCGAGCCAGAAATTTCGAGTACCCGTTAAAGAATGATGGTCATGGTCGCGGCCTTATAAGCAAATCTGTCTATCTCGTTCCTCTCCAAGGATTCTACGAATCACATGGTTAATCGATGGAAACCGAAATCATTGATTAATCAATCGCACATGAATCGATGTGCGCTTGCCTGCCAGCGTCGCGACGCCGATTGTTAGCGCCGATACGCTATCAGGTGGCGGAGGCGTAGGTGGGTTTCTGGTCGGGAGAGTTCGGCTGTTCTCGTTGAAAAAGCGACTCACCGGGCAAAGCGTCGCGTCGCCGCGCATCCATTCACCCACACTTACACTCGATCGCTCATACTGTTTAGTCAGCGTCCGTACGGAGACCGAGTACGATCCACGTAGAGCAAAGAGGATAGGGGAGAACCGGGGTCGGTTTAGTAAAGGTGTGCGACCGACGTTGGGGGATCACATCACCGGATCCGTATGCGTGGATCGCGCGCGTGTGCAGTCTCGTTGTATCGCGCGAAGCAAGCGGAACCGGAGCAGTTGTGCGTATGCGTAAAACCGGCTGTATGGACGAACTTGAAGTCGAAAGGGGAGAAGGTGTGCGAGAGTAGACAAAGCGGCGGCGGCGAGCGCGGGTAAACGGGTCAGCATTGGTGAACACGATTAAACCGAAAACGCGCAGTCGCGCGTTGATCCTTTCGGGTGGGAGGCGATCAGCTGCGAGCACGCGAGGGCCGAGATGTTCGTCCTACAGAAGTCAATATTGTGAGTACATCCTGTAATTTTTTCGCGGTTAATAATGAAAAGAAGATAGAGGAAAATCGAACCGGCGTCTCGTTCGGTCGGAGGAGGCATCGCCTGCCTGCCTAGCTTCGCTGCGCCGGTGGTACCGCGATATCGGGGCACGCACGTGCGCGCCGATTTCAGATCGCTTCTCGCCGATGCTAACGGAAAAAGCCAATGGAACACGCGAGCAGAAGGGCCGTTTGTAACCCAGCTTCTGCCGCAATGCAGTGCTGAAAATAGGAACGCGCTGGGAATCCGCCGATCGATACGAGGCCACGTTACCCTGTGCGTTCTGCGGGACGTGGGACAGTGCCAAACGGAGTCGTCGTATCGCTATTACGCTTGGGACGCGCATCACAAAATTCTCCCCGTTTCTCGCCCGTCCACGCTTGACAGCATCCAATTTTCTGCTGGGCATCGTGCGAACGGCGTCGGGATCATTCTCCGTTTCATCCCCGCCATCTACTCCCTTCAATCCTTTGTCCTGCTCCCCGGGACGTCGGCGGCAGCCGCGCGACGTGCCGATTCACGCTCGTCGAAAAAATTCCCGCAAAAACTTGGACCTATAGAATTTCCCATTCGAATGCAAACGCGATACCAGTTTCAATTCCTCCGATGAAAGAATAACCGTTTCGTTCACTCGATTCCTTTCGGCGCACCTGTCGTCTTAATCAGATTCCTCATTGATCGTAGCACGCGCGAATATGTACGCTCTGGAATCGTTCCGTTCGCATTTCCCTCAGGATACATCGTTCCGATCTATTTTTGTGTTCTCTCTGTGTCTGGTTTTTCACATCATTCTTGGAAGTTATAGCGCCGTGCTTTTGCCGGCGACGAATGCCAAGTTGAACGCCCTCGTATTTTCTTCGATCAATGTTTTAACGTTTCTATTCATTGATTTTTCGCAGTATTACAAACTTGACGAAAAATACGAATAATTGGTGTTACTTGTTTAAAAATAGAAAATAATGTATGTGTTTCTCTTTTTGTTCTACAGAAAATGAACGTAATTGCAATTTCAACGTTTAAGCTTGAATTACATAATTCTTAGTGCTGCAGATGCGTTGAAATTTTTTTTAATTACCATTGTGTTAGTATCGTGTTTCTAAAACGAGCCTGAGAGGACACGAGTGTACTAATAATGGTCGTACATTAATGAATAAGAAGACGACAAAAGCATTGATGGTAGAATACAGCTACGTTTTTTCCCCATCAAGGATACATTGTGTTATTTTTGCTTTAGTCACGCGCGGTTTTTCTGTAAGAAAAGGTTCCATACAGAGCGGCCTTCAAGTAATACAAAGTTACACAAGATCAAGAGGGGTTTAAATAAATGAAAAGAATAAACTTCACAGATTGGTCTATAAATAAAAAATAACTCAGGCATTGAACGTTTCTGTTTTATACTTGGTTCTAATTATTTGTAACAACAAGTACAGATAAAGAATAAAATCCTAAAAACTGTTACATTATTCTCATAATTATTTAAAGATCCTTCATTGATAAATAATAATAAAAATTAGCGAAATAAGTTTTTGTTCATTTTAATGTCTCAAATAAAATATCATTCTTCTATTTAACGTCGCTAATTTTCTATCATCTCATAAATCATCCAAGTTCCATTAAATACGTCGACAAGGAAAAATTCGTGATCGAACTGTTCTCTTGAGAGTATACTTGCATCGTTGGACGTGAAAGTTTGTTTGTATTCATTACCGAAGTTTGATCACCGGGAAGAATTACGGCGCACGTCATACATTGTGTCACTTTACACTAGCAAAGTTATATCGGTGATTTACGTAATACGTTAAATCGACTGAGTTACGTAATGCACGTGAACAACCATTTTACATGGAGTATACTACAACCTTAAAAAATCCACGAAACTTATTTAGATAATGACCTACTTACCCCCATATATCCAAATATTTAAATAAGGTAAATGAAACGAGAAGATATAAAAGTAAATGTTCATAAAGATATTTTTTTAAATATCATTTCGGTCGGATTCGCTATTGATAATTAATCACTCAGCATTCTTGCAATTATATGATTCTTATTAAATTACAAATTCTGCATATGCAAGTAAGTGAAATCACGTTCCGCGTACAAATACTCGCATGGCTGTCGCGCTTTTATACGAAGTATAAGTTGTGTGAACACGTGCTTTCCCATGTGGTACTGTGACGTCATTGCTGTCATAGCTGCATCTATTTAATTGATGACGAGGAAATCGTAACGACCAAGGCCATCATCTAGTAAAGGGAATAACTGATGTAATGAAAGAAGAGTCTCTCTTTTCGTTTACAATAAAATAGTAAATGTTAAATTGAATTAAAACAGAATCGTCTTAATGGATATAATTTTTCACGAATGAAATAAAATATTAGAATGAAAGAAGTAGCTTTCAATCATTTCTAAAGTACAAATTTCTGTATGGGGATCGTGTGTAAAAATAATTGTAGGACACGATCATTTATACCAGAATATTTTTCCAAGATATTTCTTTAAATCTGGCCGCACGCCACTGAAATAATAATAGATTGGCCTGTCCTCTTTTCACAAACGGCATATCATTATTCCTCGCTTTATCCGTGCACCGTAAATCGCCCTTATTAAACGAAATATGCATGAGCTTTGGATAATAATCTCTGTCTCTATAAAGCCCGATCAATTGCAGTCTCGTGTCTAATTCCAGTTTAGTCGTAACCAGATCGAACCGATAGGCCTCCGCCACACAATGTCCAACTATTATTTATGACTCACAGCTAATCATAGAATTCCACATTCAAATATGTACGTACGCATGTACATATCTGATAATTGAAGATTAAATGCTCTTCATGTTTTACAATAATCGTGCCATACATTTTTATTAAACGCGAATCGTTGTACAGTCGCCAAGTGATCACTCTTCGAAACACTTCGTGAATTCGTGTTTTATCAATGCTTAAATCTCTGTACTACTTCCATTCAGTCTTCTATGAGTCTATTTTATTATTTCCATGAGTCTATTTTATTTCGATAACTTACACATAATTAATGTACTATCGAATGACAAAGTATCGTGCTATGATACTCCGGTTCTCCGATTGTAATGTCTACGGTGTGTCCTTAATCAATACTCGGACTCCCTGGTTTAACGTTTCTAAGCTCACGACGCGCGCTTCGATTCGATATAAGTATACTACCATTCGTTCTCATCGATGTTACGTTGAATTCCGAATTTACGATCTTCCACGGGACAGCGAGCCAACTTTGCTCTTCCAATATCGCGACTTGTTGATTTACTTTCATGTTAGAGATGGTCTAAAATATTTGGCAACGTAAATCGTCCGCATCTTATCGATCCCGGTCCTCGCACCGAGTTCCGGACGGCAACAAGTGTCCGTCACAATGAATGCAATAAAATCGAGATTCTAATAACTATTAAAGAATGAGTCATGAATTCCACTGAACGACGTTTATTCGGTTTCAGAGAAAACAGTTACAAACCTGTTCTCACGCGTGTTACTTCCTTAAGCCCTTTGCAAATGAGTCATTCGACGTTGAACACGCTGCACGTTTAACTGGCAGGCATCCCTGTTAAAGACCCGTTACCGGATGTTTAAGCGTTATAGTAGAAACTAGCGGGTTTTAGTAGAAACTAGATCACAGGCGATGATCCATTCGTTTATTCAGAATAATACGAAATTTCAATTACGTTTCCTGTTTTTCTTTTTTTAAGTCTGTGAAGAGTAAAACAAATATCTCTTTATTATTAGATTATCGAATATAGTATCAATTAGTCATAATACTTTTGGCAAATAGATTGTCAGACGAGGACTCATTTCAAAGATTATCACTGATAAACAGCATTTAAATCTAATCTCGATACTTACAAAACGTTAATTGATTCTCATTATAGATAAAAACCATGCAGTCAGATAACGATGCTTTCGTTATCACCAATGCTATAAAAACACGATTACACATGAACCGAGGAAATTGGCTTACGGTCGTCTGTAGGAAAATTCTTTTGTAACAGGGAACATGTACTCAGTGTGATCACACGAGACTGGCAGTAACACTTAAATAAATTATATCGGTTCAAGTTATGAATTCTTTAATATCAATGAGCGCACCGCAATTGACTTGCATCTCCCCTGTAATCCGCGTGCAGCGAAGTTACGCAATGAGAAAACGAAGTTGTGCTTTAGGATGTCGCTACGTATTATGTTTTAATGAAAACAGCCGAGATAATTCGTTATTTTTGTGCGGTAGTTCGCCCGGCAGTAGAAATTGTGCGGGATCATGGACGCGAATGCTTCCGCCCACGCATCCTGCCGTGAAAGATGTTCAGCACAGAGACATCCACGAGGTATCTGGAGATGTTGTACCTATCAACATGGTGAAAGGTATCGGTCATCTAAGGGACCCCCGACTCAATAAGGTATAAAAAATACTTTCCCTACGAGAGAAAGTGTACACACTACTCAGCATACCTCAAAACATTTGGAATAGGAATTCCTTTGAGAGGTGAATATCAAAGATTTTAAATACGTTATTTCTCAGGGTTTGGCATTTACTCTGAAAGAGAGGATAGCGTTGGGAATACATGGTCTACAGCCTCCCAGATTTAAAACTCAGGAGGAACAGCTGGCTCTGTGCAAAGCCTCCGTCATGAAATATACAGAGGATCTAAATCGATACCTTTACCTCGTGGAGCTTCAGGTACGGTGAACTAGATTCGACTGTATAAAATCGAACAGAATTCCGAGCATCGTTCTTCCTGCTAAACGACACGACCTTTTCACCAATATATTCTACAGGAACGAAACGAAAGACTATTTTTCCGTTTGTTAAGCGAGAACATCGAACAGATGATGCCCATCGTTTACACTCCTACTGTCGGCTTAGCTTGTCAAAAGTTTGGCGTTATTTATCGCAGACCACGTGGATTGTTCATCACGATTTACGACAAGGGACACATCTACGAGATTCTTAACAATTGGTTCGTATTTTTCTTTCTAAAATAACACTATCCCTTGTATGAACATGCATCGAGTGTTCGTTTCATCACACGTTTAAGAGTAATGTCGAATAGTTTATTCTGATCATTCAGAAAAAGTGGGACACGTGTCGAAACGTGCGCTCTTATCGTATCATATGTTCAGATACGAAGCGATTAAATTTCTGAGCACATACACTTCCACGCTTTTCGTGAGAACGCATGCAGCTCGCAATTCAAATTGCTAACGTCAAATTACGTTTACGATGTCAGGCCTGAACAAGCGGTTCGCGCGATCTGCGTAACAGACGGAGAAAGGATTCTGGGTCTCGGCGACCTGGGTGCTTGCGGCATGGGAATCCCAGTAGGAAAGTTAGCCCTTTACACCGCCTTAGCTGGCATAAAGCCGCACCAATGCCTGCCGATCACCATCGACGTCGGCACGAACAACGAGCAGCTGAGGAACGATCCTCATTATATCGGTCTTAACAAACCGAGAAGTCAAGGCGCCGAATACGACGAGTTGATTGATGAGTTTATGGCTGCTTGCGTGAAAAAATACGGTCAAAACGTCCTCATTCAAGTACGCTTAGAAACGACGCTATTATTACCCAAAGGTTCCCGTTTAGAGCGCAGTAAAAGCTTCATGGCTGTAAATTATTGCAGTTCGAAGACTTCGGAAACCACAATGCCTTCCGTTTCCTAGATAAGTACCGTGACAAGTATTGTACGTTTAACGACGATATACAAGGCACCGCTGCGGTTGCGGTCGCCGGAATCCTAGCGTCGAAGAGAATCACCAAAAGAAAGATGTCCGATAACAAGTTCGTGTTCTTGGGTGCTGGCGAGGTAACTTTAAGATCTCATGCTATTTCCATTTCACGGACGTTCGTGTAATGAAAACTCGACTCGTAGGCAGCCATCGGAATAGCTGACCTCTGCGTAAAAGCGATGGAGGCGGACGGTTGCACCGAACAGCAGGCTCGTGATAATATTTGGATGATGGATATTGACGGATTGCTGACCAAGAACCGGCCGGAGGGAAACTTGGATGGTCACAAGATCTGGTACGCGAAAGACCACAAGGTGATGAAATCGCTGTTCGAGGTCGTGAAGGAAGTGAAGCCGACCGTTCTGATCGGTGCGTGACCATTTGTTTATCGACGTGTGTCGATCTCTATCTAAAGCAGAAACATCTGAACAGGCGCGTCAGCAGCCGCGGGAGCGTTCACTCCCCAGGTACTGGGAGAAATGGCGAAAAATAATGAGAGACCGCTGATATTCGCGTTGAGCAATCCTACCAGCAAAGCCGAATGCACCGCCCAACAAGCTTACGACCACACGGATGTACGAATCATATTTATTCTACATAAAAATTGACGAACACTATTATTTTAAACTTCATCTCTGTATATTAGGGAAAGTGCATCTTCTCCTCGGGCTCTCCGTTCGGCGAGGTGAATTATAAAGGGAAAATTTTCAAACCTGGACAAGGGAACAATGCGTACATTTTCCCTGGGATCGCACTGGGAGTGATCGGGACTGGAGTTCATCACATTACCGAGGATCTGTTTCTCATATCGGCTCAGGCTGTGGCCGATCACGTAAAGGACGAAGATCTCGCAGTTGGCAGTCTCTATCCACCATTAGACACTATTCGTGAATGCTCAATCGATATTGCCATTCGAATCGCTAACTATGCCTACGCGAAGAGTGAGTTCTTGATTTGATTATGTCAATGATTTCAAGTACACTTACGGTAATATAATTCTCGAATATAATTTGGAATCTTTTACCGATCAGCTGGATTGGCGAGCGAATACCCAGAGCCGAAGGACAAACGTCAGTTTATTGTGAGTAAAATGTATGATGCCAACTATGACAGTCCACTGCCAAACATTTACGACTGGCCAGGGGACTATGCCAAACCACGTGTTCTGCCAGAGAAGTAAGTACCATGTAATTTTCATACGATCGAATAATTAGGTTTTCTTATAGCACATTTCTCCTCCCCACTAAAGACGCTTTAGATAAAAACGAAAGCGTGTTAGTATCAATTTACAATGAAGCAGCACATGCACCGGTAGAAATTAGCGACATCGATTAGAATGCATTTAGAACGCAATAATATATATTAGAGACAGCGAGTTTAGAGACGAATGAACAGCTAATACCGCGACAACAAACGAATTAGCGTTAGCATTAAGAATACGTTAATGTGCATGCAGCTTCTTAATCTTCCTCATTTGCAATGATATCATATACCATTACTTGTCACTTGACTCTCAACTGGCAGTTCGCATTCTTCTCTTTACTGCTCGGCAGCACCAATTTAATCTTTCATAGCTGCGATAAATGTTTTCTGAGACTAGGTACTCGTAGAATTCCATTCTTTTGCTATCCATTCCATTTTTATACTCAATAACCGATCATCGTAAGAATCGTAGTGGTTTGATTTGTTGCTTTAGCATTTATCTATCAGTTCGTTGTTCGTCAGTGACTTCGGTGCAGGTCACTGAAGCTTGATTAATTTTTTTCAGAGACACTGTAGAAATCCGCCACGATTTAAAACATCTGTAGCGGATTTCACCGAACGGGGTACTCAGAGGCTATCGTTATTACCAATACCAATTAAAAAAACAAAATAAACAAAGTATCGCTATGTCCTGCATTGAGACAAATCGTGAGACAAGTACAGGCGACGAGAGCGGTCGTAAAACATTTTTAGCTGTAAGGACTGTTGTACTCTGTCAGTGATTAACGCCAGTGCTTTTAACAATGTAACTTGCACGAAGTGTTTCAAGCACGAGAATCGATCACACATTGCGCTGCTATTACAGCATCGAATAACGCAGTAAGCTAATAACGTCGCAGTATTTTAAATGTCCTCCTTCACCCCATAACGCAGTATTAGGATTACTAGTTTATCGTTCAGGGAACACGATAAGTATTAACCAGTGAAAGTATTTAAAAGAAAGTTTTAAACGGAATTGTTAGCCACTTTTCTTATTTCCCGTATTTTATGTTATACGTACGAAATTAAGATTAGGACAAAACAGTAACGTTGCTTTATACGCAGATTGAAGTGCTTCATTTCGCACCGTGCGTTTATGATTTTATCATATATATGTACGTAACTTAATAAAAAAGAAAACCAGACGTTTGTACGGTGAAATTTTTCGAGTTCGATGGACAAATAAAATGAAAAATTTCACGAATACGAAAATCATCTGTCTTGTGTCTAAGTGGGAACTCCGTTTTCTTTCATCCACTTGACATTTCCAGACAGGAGGCTCATATGACCTGTGTCAAAATATGTAGAAGTAAATTCCTTCAGGTCTATATCATTTTGTTCAAGGTTCCCCGATTTTTCCTTTACGGATGATAACCCGATACAAGCTTCCAATCCTTACCCGAGAGTCCAAAAAAACCCGAACCGATTCCGTGCGAATACGAAGAACTCTTAATCAAAAGAAGAGTGAGGTATTTCCGAGCATGAGCACGTTGTAACACTCATGTTTTTATTATAACATAACAACATTTTATACGTCTGTATACATTACTACAAATATAGATTTTTTTAAGAGAAAACCAGATTAAATGGACGTTATTGGAAAAAAAGAGTAGGTAGGACGGACGGCAATGAAATCGACCGATACTTTCACTTCCAAGTTATAATACAACTTGGTCGTTTTTACAATCGAACAAAAATCTGATCGTTTTTACAGTCGCTTAGATCTATGCGCGGTTCGTTTTACGTTTGCTCATACCTTCATCGGCTAACATTTTAATTATTGACGCTAGCGAAAACTTTTTTATACAGAAGTTGTAGGTACTGACGTCATGTACAAGAAAGGTTCTATTAATTTTTCATCTACCTCCGGAGTTAGGTATGACTAATCAGCATTTTATTGGTACTGACAAAATTCAGCCTTCCCACCATCGAAACTGCAAACTTTTGGCAAAAAATTTCGTTTTTCCCCAAATACTCTTAGGCGTATACAATCTTTTTCTACCTCGAATTCTTCAGGAGTAATCGATTAATGATTTCGTTCATCGTTAAATACTCCGTAACGAGTGGAGTTAAAATAAAATCGCACAGGACCTTTCTTATATCTAAGAACTGGAGCTACAACTTTTGCCTAAAAGTTTTTGCAATAAACAATTTTATTTATGACGCGCATTGAACAGTAACTTTTTTTTAAATGTCGTGCAGAGGAAGTATTTTATGAACAGATCACGTTCGATCAGTTGTACTTCATATTTCGAAATATATACGTGATACATGTGACTGTTCCTGAAATGTTCTCGATATTCGTAATTTCTGAACGATTGTTGTACGAAGCAATTTTACGCGGATTAAATACCGCGACCTATTTTTCTCTATTTATTGAAGAGTGTCTATTTTTCGCTGAGACGTATTTGGAAGCAATTAAGATCGATGTTAATATTACGTATTCACCTCTAGAACTGTGTACTCAATCGAGGCTCGCATGTATAATATTGTAGCTCCGAGAAATCTTATCGAACTCGTTTGTTATGTGTCGTATAACATGTGATTAATCGTTTACGAGCTAAGAACATCGGTTACCGAGCCCGGAAATAAAAGCTCGAGTATTAGAACTTTTAAAACGGAGCACAATGTTTAGCCAAGCGACGAATGCTTATTAAAGTAGCTGTCGAAAGAGATCCGCGTTCCGATCTCGTTTCATATTAGCATCGGTTGTGTGTAGATGAACGCATCCAAGAACGATCGCTTGGTTAAACGTCGATAAAAACATTATTATATTTATTACTAATCGTGTTCTTCTCCCGACAGATTACGTGTTGGCGAGTCGAAAGACGAGGCGACTGCTCTGACGTATACGCAGTCGTTCTAATGTAAGTTAAATCAAGTCCAAACTTTGACTCGGTGGCTACACTTCCGTATAATCGTTATTTAAGCAAAACGTGTCGCTAAGTATCATCAGGGAATTGAGGCTTATTTACGCTCTGTACTTATATATTTATTGTTAATTTAACGCCGCGCAAGTATGTATCGTGACTATAGGCGCACTATTCATTAATTTCGTAATCGAGTCCGACAGGTATATTTATTCCATTTATTTATCTCCTTTATTTCTGTACGTACTGTTTACAGTTGAGCAATGAATCTGAATAAATATGAGAGCCCTCGAATAACACGAGAGAAATTAGTGAATAGTTACTCCTCATTTCTCGACGACAGATCATAATTTCTGTTGAATCTTGTATTAATATAAGTATTAACACTTCATCGAAAAATTACTGGTGCATGTGTCAAGTAACTGTATAGACTTTAGCGCGATGTATTACATAAAGAGAAACGACAGTCGTAAAAAATATTTAGGTGGATTTCCTTAGTCACGATGTCTCCTAGGTATACTACGTAAGGCCACGTAAATTGTCACACCACTTCTTCGGTTTCACACCGTATCGATAAGCATTATAATCAGAGGAAACCGGAAGGCAACGTTGTAAAGATCGTATTTTTTGTACCGTATCGTAATGGTCACTTTTACGTTTAAGTAAATGTACGAAACTGAGAGAATTCTTTCAGAAGGTTCCTATATGTTGTACGAAATAGAATGTCTGATGGATAACATCGATTTTGATTGTTACTGCCACATTGCAAATAGAACGGGAAATCATATCCATCTTACGGACTATTAAACTACATTATGATGTCTATGTGTGCATACAATATCTGAGAAACCAAAAGTTAAGTTATCTGAGTATGTACAACTGTTCGTTCGCTAGGATTTGTTACTGAAACGTGCAAATTAAATACCACTAAGCATATGAATAAATGTTAAATGATGATTGTTAGCGCGCATTTATTTCATTCTATTCCCGTCTCGATCAGATCGTCAACGAATCGAGAACCTTCGATTAAGCACGAGAACAATGATAAGTTTTAGATTTATTAGATGAATCATTGTGAAGGAGATGCAGTCTATGTACAGTCGTAAAAAATTATTTTCCTTTGGTTACAAAATGCGCTGGCCTCGAACGTGTCGGTTTGTTCTCAACATTCCAGACACACGGAGAAAACTCGTAAACATTCATTTTGCATGTACATATCCGATAATTAGGAATCTCGGGAACATCTTATAAACATTATTATACAACTTGAGGATGTTTTATTTAGGCACTATCATGATAAAAAACGTTTGGATCGACATCGTCGTCATCGTCTACCAAATCCAGATCGCATACATTTTGAAATAAACTCTCATCTACTTTAACGGAATCTGAAAATTAAAAAGATGTAACATTTTATTCAAATACTTTCTCTGGAATAACCGAGATTGATTAAATATTTTCGAAATGTACCATCATCTAAGAATTTCAGGTCGGACTGGTCTAACGTTTTGTCAGTCATGAATAATTCTCTACCAGTCAGCTTCTTTCCCTCGCGTTCAGCCAATTCTCTCTTTTTCGTATATCCCATTTGCTCATCAAACTTTTCCTTCCACTTCATAAATGTTTCTACCGTAACTCTTGTTCCCTCAAACTTTTTCTATAACAGAGACAAGAAAATCAGCTTCATTTCAATATTCCATTAATTATATTAAACACCTTACCCTTTCTAATTCTTCTTCTTCTTTAAGCTTCTTTGCTGCACTCTCTTCCCTTTTTAATTTAATCCTATCCCACTGTACATTAAGCCATTCTTGAGCTGCGCTAACTAAAGTAAATACCATAACCATCCCAAGGTTTTCATTCATTTGTTCTACTAAATGCTCCTTTAATTTTTCATCGCCTCCTTCTTCGAAATTCTCCTGTTCCTCTATGGATACAAGAAGTGGCTCATCTGGATAGTTTGCAGTATAAGTAAATTCTAGACGACAACCAAGACCGTTTCCAGTGTCTGGATCATATTCTTCAGTTTTAATAGGTATAGCAAACGTATGATATGGTTCAATAACTAAAACTGCAAACGATTACCATCTATAGAATATCATTCAACATATTATATTGTCAAACGAATTATGAGTCAAACAAGCAATAACAATAAAAGATACATTATAAATTAATTGTTTTCATGGTAGAACAACAAGTTTAAAGGTTATATGACAATGCTTACGTACTCTCTAATTCTCCACAATAAATGGATTCCAACGCTTCGATCTCGTTGCGTTGCTCATCTTTATAGTCCATGCTGATTAGATTATTTATTAAAAATTTTCTATATCACGTACTTTAATTGATTTACTATAATCGAGTGCAAGAATTCATGTTACAACTCTGACAGCAGCCGTGGTGGCGCGGAACTGAAATACTGAAAGCCAGCGTACCACCACAAGCAAACCTACATATGTATGAGTGACTCGCACGCATACATAGAATGACATATTCTCTCTTTCTCTGTCTCTAATATTTTCCATGTGTCACGACTAGTTACGTCTATGTACTTTTTACATGTACATGTGCAGTCCTATATAAATCTTCTTTTTGAAAATTAATGAGTTTTATGTAAAATATAAATAGTTGTGCATTTTTTATTAATTTTAATAATACGTATCATTTTATTATTTTTTAAAATCGTTAATTACTATTTTATATGTAAAATATGCAAGAGAATCGAAGAAATTATTATTACAACCAACTCCTGTCGAAAAACAAATATCGCGTTTTATTGCTCTTCTATCACTCTGCAAAATCTTTGATATCAAGTCTCTTTAAATCTGTCCCTCTTTTTTATTCTGTACGAAGTTATTATTACATTCTTATCATAATTATACATCGAACGTACCACAGTTTTATTTTCTAATAAATAATACAAAAAGTAATAAACTGGTAGGCATTTTTAAAAAAAGAGGATTAAATAAATCCCTCATATTAAATTAAGGGTCGGGAAGAGTGCAAACGCTGCTACAAATTTAATAAGGCAAATATGGTTCAACCCAAATACGTAAAGAAAAACGATTTTCAGACTAATTCTTCGTATATGACAATGACAAATGAAATCATCCCCAATATTCCTATCGCGTTCTATTTTTTTCTTCAGATTCCATGCGGTGTGTTAATCGCGAGTAAGTAACTTGACGGAAGTTGACCAGGCGTTGGAAACGTTCGAACAAAGGTAGGAGCGGCACAAAGAGCGGCACCGAGGGTAGGTTCCAAATCCATTTAGCGGAGTGGCGAAATGTCCGCGTTACTTTTTGGAACTCGTTAAAAGAGGCGCAAGCCCCCGGAAGCGAATCCGTCCGCGTCGGCATCGTGTGTGGCGAGCGGTGGCTGGGAGGCGCGCAAAAGCTTTTATACAGCGGATCTGACACGAGCGGAGACCGTCAGGTGGCCAGGAAAGCAAGCAAGCGCGGAGCGCAATCAATACGCCCGCAGAACGCGGCGGTGCCTCGTGCGCGGCAGCTCCGGCTGAGCTTTTCAGTCGGACGTACGCTCGCGTAGAAAGCTCACCCAAAGCTAGACCGCTTGTTCGTGCGCGCTTCTGCCGCGTTGCACCGAATCGTCTCGTCGCGAGGCTACACGGTGGGTGGTGGACTAGCAGCGAGCGGCAATATGGCGACCTCGATGCGAAACAAATGATTCCGCGTGAAAAGCTTGCCGCGTAAGCTCGGCCGCCTGATCCACCTCGTAGCTCGGAGCATGGAGATCGCGTTCGTCGAAGGGGTCTGAGGCTCGACGAGCTGACCGCGAGCCGGGACATCGATCACAGCCCGTTGTTCCCCTGTTCGCAGGGGCGAACGTTTTGCCCGAGATTCGAAGGGAAAACAGGCGCGCTAAGGGTGATCGTCAAACGATCGCGATGACCGAACGCCGATGCGGAACAGCTCCGGCCAAGTGTTTGATCGCGTGCTCGCTTGACGACGCGTCGCCGATTTAGACTCTGATCGAGGTTCGATTCATCGATCGGCGATCGATTTCGAGCGGGGCAGAGAGACTAACAGCATTAAAGGGTCGCGTGTGGTGTCCGTCGTTTGGGATCGCGTCGGTCGGGTGCCGGCTTCGATGGGCTGACGAAACTTACCACGGATAACGCGATCCAATTACGCGAACATGCATTTGTACTTCGAAAAGAATAACACTGCCAAGTGCGACTGCAACATCCTGTCTCTCAGCTGGATGGGCAAGGTGCCGGACGAGTTGCCGGAGGTACGTGATTTATGTTCACCGCGAGGCTACGATAATACGCTATGCGTGTTCTTACGCAATTGTTTACAACACGAAATAGTAATTTGAAAAACTCTCTTGTATTCAGCATTTTAAAATCGCTCGTCTGAACACCTTTGAAAACTATACTTTAGCGGCGAACGAACAAATACTACATTAAATGTTTCGTGTAAACTTCTCGTTAATTGGCCACGTATCGCAAAAGTCTGCATCGTTCACTGTATGAAAACCCGAGCGTAGGAGAACTTGTCGGACATATGTATAGACGCTTATCAAGCCAATAATCCTGGTACAATGCGATAAGGTTGCGCCAGCGGGAAATCAGAACCAGTAAATACCATAAAACCCAATGCAATTCGGTTCTTTTACATGTTTTTTTTTTTCTTCTTTATATCCGGAATATTTAGACCGTCGCGTTTGCTACTGCATTGGTTATTCTAGTAGCAGCATACGTGAGACGTCAAAGACACTGAAAATATTATCAATTTTCGTGACGTTCTGCATACGGAATTTCAAGTTCGGTCGTGTTGCAGTCAATATAAATTTCGTCACAATTTTCATATTACATAAAAATAGATATTTAGAATCCGATGAGAAAACGTTATATTGACCTTGAATAATTTCGTTATTAATCGCTCGAAAGCCTGGAATTAATTGGTCGTGTTCCTAAACTGGCTGAACTGTCATTTTCAGTTCCTGAGACTGATAGCGAGTTGAAATTAACAGCCGAATGCGTCTATCTGCTATTAGACTCGAAAATTGTCACGTATCAGTTCGCTGAAACTCTCCTTGACAGAAGCATGGAGATTAAATTCGATTCACCTCGGCTCTCTGCATCGGTCTCGAAGAAAGGCGCGTTTCTTCTGGTTCAGTGGTTGTTCTTCTCTCGAAAGGAGAGGAATGCTATATAGTGGAGTCTTGAGAAAAGCGTAAGCTCTCCCCGGTCTATCGTAGCTGTCTAAGAAATTCGATTCGTAATCGAAGTAAAAGGATAAGATGTTTGCTACCGGAGATAATTGATCGTTAGCTGAATTAAGTAGGAGAACAAAGTAACAAGTATATGAATAAAAAAACGTAACGAGGGTTCTTTTCAAATTGCAAAAGAAATTATTAAATCTTCGCGGTGCATCGTTTTTACAGAACTTCATTGTAGAGATTCAATCAGACTCCGTTTACTGTTTACGATATTAGTGCGGGGAATTTAACGTGTAACGCATTTGCCTCTGCAAAGCGTTGCAAAAAGGAATGTTAACGATAAAAAAGAGACGAGCGCAGGGACGGCCGGGAACTAATTATTAACGCTGCTTCGTTAGCTCGTTGCGTGTGTCCCACGGCGGGAGGCTCGGTTGTCAATACGCAGTCTCCGTCGTTGTATAAAATATACCGGCGTTCGCATATTGTTCCCAAGACTGAAACGTCCTGAATAGAACAACGTTGAAAGATAAAAACTAGCGCGGAACGATATTGGGTTGGAGGAATGTAATTGATAAAGAGAGAAACGCGGACAACGAGCGGTGACAACTGTGTTTGAAAATGAAAGAAAACGACGAGTCGGACGTATTGGAGCAGACGGGGTGCCGGTTCGTCGACCGAACTCGGAGGAGGTGATTTTCTCTTGATTTTACGAGCGTGAAAGTGGCGTTCGCGCGACTCCGCCGGGACTTCGTCGCCTCGTGATCCCGCTTAATAATGCCGGGGAGAATTTCGGGCTACCACCGCATCAAAGCGGCAGCAGGGTGGAGAGAGATTGGAATCCGCCGGGGTGGAAGCGGATGCGCCGCGAGGAAGCGGACTTAAATCCAGTCGAGGGCGAGAGAAATTCGGTGGGGCGACGGCGACGTGTACGTGCACCACGTAGCAGTCGACTCGTCTCCGTGAAGATGAAGTTCGTGCTCTGTGTCTCGAGTGGATCTTCCCCAGTGTCCGGCCGCTTTTTCCTTCCTCGCGATGCATACGTACGATGCCGTACAAAACAGGAGCGAAACGCGTTTAATCCTCGTGGAACAATGAGAAAAGATTACGCAGCTTCAAGAGGGAATGCGTTGGCTATTGATTCTCACGCACTTGTTGCCTTTGTGCGAGAGAACCGCGATTATGATTTGCCTTTAGAACTATTACTTTTGTACGTTGAAAATGAACGAAACAAGAAAGATATAATGATACTTCTATCCACGTTTCTGTGTCTATGGAACGTCGACCGGGAACTATGCGCGTTCAATTTCAGGCCCGAATGCGACTCGCGATTTTGTATGTTTCTTTCGACAAAGAGTAATTCGTGTCGCATGGGCTCTGTCCTATATACCAGTACAATTATTTCTCTGAGAGACGTGTATGTATGCGCGACACAAACTGCACGAGCGTACAATTTCACTTGGTACACTTTTACGTTACGTAAAAAAAAAAGCTCTGTATGCATGCGAAGATCTCGGCACGAGAAAATCCGACGGCCTGAAAAAAAGTCGGCCAACAAAAAAAATTATTGCTACTCTGAGCGCTGAAGCTGACGGATTGAAACGTCGGTACGTTATCAATTTATTTAAAGATGCGCGTACGTCTACGAGCTGATTCACTCCGCCTAGTGATCGGGCAAAGTAGCTTTGTGTTAATTAGCGAGTATTAATTCGATCGGGGAAGCCTCGATGAACGTCAGAACGCAATCGATCAGAATTAATTACGCTTCCTGTGCCGGGTGATAGACGAATTCGCCTCTTTCGACGACCGGTTCGCTTTCCGGAACTAATCGTTGACTAACGACACGCCTGGAATCGTACCCGATCCGCGTAAACCGGCCGAAAGGCGCGAAGAGTCATCACCGGAAAAATAATTGGGTTACCAGCTGGACGATAGGGTCGATCTGGGCGCGACCTTTTGCTGCGAATTCGATTAACGACATTTAGGTATATTTCCCTTCTTTAACTACTTCCCGACCTACATGCCATACTCGCTAAAAGTATTTATACATCGCTGCACGTAATCATTCTTAACTATGCTAATTAATATCTATCTGCGTCGCGTATAAATGAACAACAGAGTATAGTAAGTAAAGCGTACAAGATTTTAAATATTTTTTACTTCGCTGGGGATTGAACGATGAAAATTTAATATACCCAGACTAAATTAATCAACGTTACCGGATTCTAAAATTTTTTAAATCCGCTGCACCGGCGTTCGTGGGCGAAATCGATTCTAACTACATGCACGTTAATTTTTATTTCTCACCTTTTTAAAATACGTTCTGCGATCGCGTACGCTGTAACCACTTTCCCGTGAAACTGTGTTAGCGCGTTGAACTGTTAAAACGAAAATTTTACGATGTTTTTTCCCGTTTCCGGGGAATCGTCAAGAATAGCCAACCCATTACGCGAAGCGAATGGATAATCACTTTTAGTTACGCCACGGTTACCGGAATTTTGTAACCAAGCTCGAGTTGATTCGGTCACAAAAAACTCGTAAACGGCGTAGAACTCGTAGACGTGTTTGTGAAATACATGCGTGCCTCGAGTTTTAAAAGCCAACCGAATGACCAGAAGTAATGATTCTGAAACAGCTATATTTCAGTATTTGATACCATTAAACGCGGACAAAGTGCCGCGTAAAATAAAAGGACGCTGGACGAATGGTTATATAAGGTTTAAATCTGCATTTTAATTTTGTAACTTAATCTCTATCTAATTAATTACTTATTTCATTCTATTTTAAGATAACGATCGATAACGATGTCCATAAATTCCATACGAATGATTAATAAATTAATGCTACCTGAAATTTGTTCGTCGGTAGCCACGAGCTTAAAACATAGACATCCGGCGTCATTTACTCGGCGACAAGAGACCAGGAATGTATGGATGAACGAACGCGACTTTCCAGATCAAATAATGTACACTTCTGTCGCGAGCATGTAGTGCTCGAATCGATACCATCATTACTGGGGATCGTTTTACTCTCGACGCGATCATTGTTCGTGGCTAAACCGAATGGGACCGCTTGTTAAACAGCACTTTTCCAAATGCTCCCAGCGAGGATAGATATGTAACGATGTTTCCTCTTGTAATACCAAGCGGCCAGAAATTTTTATTACGAATGAAATATCTTGCTGTTTCATTGTTACTAAACTTGAACGTGAACCTCACGTGTAATGATTGAAATATAAAAAGTCAACTGGANCATTCTATTTTAAGATAACGATCGATAACGATGTCCATAAATTCCATACGAATGATTAATAAATTAATGCTACCTGAAATTTGTTCGTCGGTAGCCACGAGCTTAAAACATAGACATCCGGCGTCATTTACTCGGCGACAAGAGACCAGGAATGTATGGATGAACGAACGCGACTTTCCAGATCAAATAATGTACACTTCTGTCGCGAGCATGTAGTGCTCGAATCGATACCATCATTACTGGGGATCGTTTTACTCTCGACGCGATCATTGTTCGTGGCTAAACCGAATGGGACCGCTTGTTAAACAGCACTTTTCCAAATGCTCCCAGCGAGGATAGATATGTAACGATGTTTCCTCTTGTAATACCAAGCGGCCAGAAATTTTTATTACGAATGAAATATCTTGCTGTTTCATTGTTACTAAACTTGAACGTGAACCTCACGTGTAATGATTAAAATATAAAAAGTCAACTGGATATTGAATTGCGTTTTTTTAATGGATGAAATCATAAATGAATAATAAATAATAAATAAATTCCGTATAAAACTAGCTATGAATCATTTTCATTCTGTCGTGTTTATTGTATTCCGTCTGTTCTTTCATAGACCTGAGTAGACCCTCCGTTCTGTGCGTTAACAGAAAAGGGCAAGTAATCCCATCAATCATTGGCCAGAAGCATTTCCGATGGTCGCCACGATATTTATCAGAAGCGACGTCCTCGCTAGAAATAAATGCTATTTTATTATGTACAGTTCCATGTTTCATGTTGATGCAACGTTAATGCATCCTGAATACGGAAATAATTCAACGATTCTGTACAGGAAACATTTTGAGAATTCGTTGACTCCGACAGGGAATTTTGAACGTATATTCAAAATATTGGGACAAGTTTTCGTTGTCAATAACATGATATTTCAATATATTACGGAGTGGAACGACAAAGAGGGATATTGATTGCAATAACCCAAAACATGTTATTGAAATTTTATAACGAATGGCCGCGAGGGCTGTCGAGGAAATTCGATTACGAAAAATGTGCGTTATCGTAACTGAAATACATTGGTAAAGTTTCGTGGATTATTGATTAATCGCACCATTAATAACGGGAGATTACGATCTTCAATTCTAACGAGAATTGCTGCCTGTGGTTATTAGTGCCTTCCGCTATCGCGCAAAACTACCCTATAAGCCGAAGCGTAACCATGTTCAGACGTTGGAGCACATAAGCGAGCACATGGCGCTTTGTACATAAAAGATCGCAACAGCTTAGAAACTGATGCGACAAGATTGCTCATCTGTGATCCACTCCACGTCGAGGGAAAGTTCTTTTTGAACAAATTCGATGATTAATGAAAAATTCACCCGGTAGAAGTATTTCAACCATGTTGTTTCGAGTTAAAAAAACTAGCTTACAAACACAAGTATTTTTCATGTACCTAAGCTGTCTTATCCCTGATCTAATCAATAACCAGCCACCAACTCATCCGGACTCATCCTCCACAATTTTCCTACTTTTCTTCGATGTCCAAAATTGATTTTCTCAAAACCTTTATATGTATAGTTCTATCCTTTCATCCCTAGACAGTCTTAGTCTCCAATTACATTCACTTGGCTTGTGTAAATTTCTAATAAAGTTCTATTTTCCACGAAACGTCGACCCTTAATTGCAAAACTTGAGTGATTCCCTAAATCCTGCATTCAATTTCGAGGAATTGAATCAACCTAGCATCACAGTACGAAAGCGTACTGTTTCCATCTGAACGTTAAACGAACTATTAATTTCCATCCGATTCGTTCAAGTTTTCCGCATTCCGATTTTCCTGCGAACTCCTAACCGCGGAAGTTTCTCGCGGCACGAATTTTACTTTCCAACACGCGAAGGAATTGATTCGAGTTAAGCTGATCCTCTCGTTTCGAGCTGTTGAATAATTTAACGCCTAAACTCGGGGACGTCACCGAGTTCTCAAATGCAAAAGCCTGACGGAGAATAAGACGAGGTGCAAAAGTGTGGCAAACATTTTCGAAAGATTCCATGGCGGAATGAAATCTTTCTTCACTTCGTTAGTCACGAATGAAAATCATGAGCCGAAATATTTATTAAATACTGTTTGCATTTTTTACATGAAAGATCAAGTCTTTTTCGAACCTTTTAGAAGAATAGCTGATATGTTGGAAAATGAAAGGGTTAATTCGTTTTTGGATCGATGGTCCATGTAATTATAAATATTCATTGTAATTATAAATGTTCGATAGTGTTTCCCTTAATTGCACATACCTAACGAAATATCGGCTGTGCGAATCGTTCAATTACTTGCATCGAAGCGAATCGAACAGGAACATGAAATATTTAATAACTTTAGGACGGGCTGTGAATGGAAGAACAAATTGCATTAGAGTAGCAATAGAATGAGCCGAGATTACTTCATTAATTTTATCTCGCTTGCGATATATTTTCTATGGAGGCCGTAGTGACGGTGGACGCTTTAATGAGAGAAAGTGTGTGCGACCAAACATTAAATTTCATCAAAATGTATTGTACACCAAAACAATGTTTTGGCTATTCTCTCATTTAAATTTCGATCACGCGAGATAAAATTTAATTCACGTTCTGACGTTGCAACTGCGGATCATGAGAGTTCTCACTTGTGAGTCTGTTTTAAATAGCAATTAAAAACTTGTCAATGGTGGCGATTAGTCGCTTAATTCTGACGTGATATATTAATGACTCCGATCCCTGACGGAGCTAATTCGACCACTGGGAGTGATACATTGCTGGCAGTTTCCTTAGAAATGGCTTGATTTCACAATTAATAATTCACGTTTAATGAAATTATTAATTATAAAGTTGCGATGAACGCTGAAATGAACGCGAATACGTTTCTGGATGAAACAGCTTGGGAAACGTTTGGCGAACACCGAGAATTTAATCTCAACAAGGAGATACCACCAGTCAAAGAAGAATTACAATTATTTATCCGGTGATACGAAATGGAAAAAGTTTCGAGGCAAGTGTTTCAAAACGGCGATACTTTCGGAACAACAGACGGAGCGAAACCACCCTGCGAACTATATACAACGATCGTGTTAGTTACGGCAACGAAATCATCCGAGCGGAAGACTTGTTATAAAAACTTTCAAGGGAAAAAAATAATTCGAAGGAGAAGAAACGAAAGATGTAATATCCTGTGTAACCCGATTATGAAAAGTAGAAACCAATGACTTTTATTTATATGCAGAATGCATGTTTTTGAATGTTCATTCCTTCTTAAATGGAAAAAATTTCAACAGGAAAGTTAAGAGAACTTAAATAAATTTACAATACTTTAGGGATATAAATAATAAATATATTATGGATCGTGGGCGTGTCTCGTGACTTTCTTTTTCGCGTGGAAAACGAAATACAATTCTCAATGTTCTGCAAACTACAGCGACAATTTACTTCGGATCCAGTTTATTCTGGCCATTAGGAGGATATCGAATATCCGATACGCGGATCCCTTGTGGTCGAAGACCAACGAGGCTCCTCGCAGGGAGAAAGCAGAACCAGGGAACTTGCAGTTATACAATTTTACTCGAGTGTTCTTAGACGAAATCGGCGATATCAAAGTAGCCGTTTCGTTCATTGTTACGGGCAGCGAACACAAAGGGACCGTCTAAAGTACTGGCCATTATCGAAATTTAATAGCTACTAATAAAGTAATAATCAAGTTCGGGCGAATGGCTGACTGTCGATCGATGAGCTAAATTGTCGCGAGGTTCCAAACGAAATGCACTCAAATTAAATCAGTCATATCGAAATGTTTTCCAATTATGAGTGCAGTTTAATTTAATTGCCTTTGATTAAGTGAACCGAGATAAATGTCAAGTGCGTGAGGAAAAAACTTCCCACGCACTGCAATTATTATTATTATTAAATCATTCAAGGAATTATTCTGTACATGCAGGAGGAATAATTTTAATGCTGATTGAAACATAGCGGGAGATCTTTTACTTATGTAAAGCCTATCGTCATCTTATCGCTTTACTCGGAGAACAATGTGGGAAGCTTTTCCATCTGATAGCACGTAAAGGGTAGAAAAAATCTTTTGTTCCCGTCACGCGATATTTACGTCAAAAACATACAGTTAATTGCTGAGTCAACTTATTGTTCTCAAGGAGCGAATTCATGAACATGAAGAGGTCTGTATAAATTGGGGTTCGAGGGTAAAACCAATCGGCGGTTAGAACGTCAGTCATTAAGAATAAAAACAACATTATTATTCAATTAAAGTCTATTTTCAATTAATTTTCCAAATTGCAACGTTAAAGTATTCAATTAGAGTCGAATTCACTTGGCGGAAGGGAAGTAAAGTTGATGGGCTCGACTTCTTTTTATAAGTCATATATCAAAACGCGGTGCATCATAGCGACAATAAAATCTCTCGGTCGTAAGGACGAGCGGGTCCAACGATCGCGTCACACAGCGGCATGAAAAAGCAGCACGTCAGCCGGATGTAAACGGGTCGTTTACGTCTACTCGTAAACTAAAGGGGAACGAGGCATCGAGTTAATTCGCGGGCTCTGTCGTTACCTCTCCTTCTTTTTTCCTCCACCGTGTACAATTGAACGGGCAAGGTGAAACGCGAACGGCGACGACGCGACGTACACTGGATAACCCTCTATGCCTCGTCGTCGCGCGAAAAGAAAAAGTTGTAGCCCCCTGTTCGTGGCGCAGGGGTTGAATGGGCCGGCTATGCCGGTCGAAATCTGTCTCTACCCCTCGGGTGCTTATTTTTCTAAGGGTTCGCGCTGGTCGGAGTAATTACGCCTACATATGTATGACAGGTCTGAGGGTGAAACCCTTGTAACATTGAAGCCAACCCCGCCACCTGACGCGGCCGCGTTTAAGTGGTGGAGTTACGTGCCGACGAATACCACGCGAGACAATTCAAGTTTTTCGAGAATAATTTCGTTCCACCGAAAGAGGCGCGGATTATAAACAGTCATATTTGACTATCGTAGCCTGCGAATCATTTCTCAATTATTTTAATACGAATTAATTTTGCGTTCTATTAAATCGAAATTAATAAAAGAATTGGAGACCCTATAATGTTCGTCTGCGTTACCTGCTTCCTTACTACGTGAAAATAATACGTAGATATCGAGGAGTTGGAACTGTACAGCACTTAGGGAATAAAAATTTTTATTTTCACACCTCGTGGTATTATGATACCGGACGTATGCTTTCAGCGAGCGTGTGCTCGTGCAACGCGACACGGTGAATCCATCTAATATCGGGAGGTGGCCGACAGTTGACCGAATACGAATTTCTGCCATACGCGGACGCTGTTATCGCCTTGGTTCGAGCCTCTGATCGATCGAGAAAATTATTACCCTCGTTTCTATTTGAGGAACGCGACCCGGCCGACGAAAGCACAGCGACGGCATTATTGGACATTGAACGAAAGTCGAATGTAAATCGTCGAGAATTATTGGCGAATTTCTTAAACGTATAAACAAGAACGCTTCAAACGTCTATCTAATTTCAATTTGCAAGAATGAGATGTCGTGTAGATAAAGTTTACCGTTGAGCGTAAAATTCTCGGGGAAAAGTGTTATATAAAATCCCGAAACTGAGCTGTGACGGGGCAATTTATAGTCGAAGCTTTTGTGTACAACGGAACTATAGATAGAATCAAGCAATTTATTTATATAGCTATGTCTGTAGAAAAGAATTTTGTGAATCAGAACTTTAGGAGTTGGACGAATAACAAGAGAATCGGCTAAAATAGAATATAACGTTTCAATAGTATTGCAAGAATGATTGATCTGATGTACGTAATGGACTTGCTGTTTGCACCTTGAAAGTTGACTATGTTTACAAATGATGTGTAACCTTGTAACAAATAGATCTTTTTATGGAATTGCTACGACGTAAGAAAATAGAAAGACAGGAATAACAGAAAGACAAGCCCAAGCGTATCATGTGAATAATCAATAGGCTGCTTATATAAATAGATAATAATGCTACTATTTCTCTCTGAAGGAGATATTTTATTTCAAAAGATTGTTAACTTAGTTTTGTATTAATTCGTTANAAGCTCGTCGAATATAACATTATCATTTATAATTTTAATTAACTCTATTCATGTACGCGTGCGTGAGCGGTCTCGTATTTCCTTGAATTTGCATACCACGTTCGGATTTTTTGTAGAGATTTAATTGCTCTTAATTTTTATTTATTCAATGCAGCAACACTGTTCGCTCGGATATCGACTACTTAATTGTGTCTGTTAACGTGTGATGCACGTATGTACGTACAAGGTAGCTGCGTATCACTCATGGCACTTCGCTACCCTAATTGTGATGTTGCCGGGTGTGAAAATCAATGCGCGCTCGAGTATTCTCTTTGTGTCCTTTATGCGTGTACGTTACGAGGTGCGAGCTCATGTATGTACATTCATACACATTGGATAAAAAATCAAGTCACCCGCGTTGTTTAAACTACAAACGTTTAATCCTGTCGCATGATCAGACTTAAATATACTTCGCTGGGCTGCTTTTTTCTGTTATACTAACCCAATTAAAGTAAACGAATAAAGAATCAAACATTGAAAAAACAAAATTCCAAAAGTCCTACGATGATATTATTAAATCAGGAGTGAATTTTTTTTAAGTTCCCTGGAAACGAACTGTATGTTATAAAGTTTTCAATACCCTAATGCAAGCTGAATCGCGTTTGACTCCGAGGAAATTCGAAATTTTCAAACCGCTTACTTTTTAAAATAGTCACTCTCGCATATCTGCTGGGAGCCGTTAACAAACTCGACGAGTCGGGAGTAGGAAAATAAGAAAACGAAAGGGAGAGAAACTACCCTTCAGCGGAACTGTATATACCCAATTCGAATTTCGCGTTTCCCACATACATGGGAATTATAATAACAATTCGTAACAGAATACGTTTTATTCTATTCGACTATTTCATTTGCAAACGTGAAAGGAATTTTAATTAAACGTACTGTAACTCTGTATTTCCTGACGCGTGAAAAGATTCGACTACGGTTTAGGTGTACAATTTGACTTTCAAATTCTTATTAAAGTGCGGTTTATGCATTCAAAGCCCGGGGAGAGGTATGTACTCTATAAAATTCGCTAAATTTCTAAAGGTTAAAATAACAGACCACGTAACGAACGTATCCATCGTTGGTCGTGCAACAACGCGCACGTGCATCTATAAAATAATTCGTTTGAAGATACGATTACCGTAGCGGAATCAAATTGCCGTCGGGTCGGTGATTTCCACGACTGAAGCGGTTTCATACAGCACCGAAACAGGCGGTAATAAGAGAAAAGTGGCGAGGCATTAAAAGAAAGATATGAAAGTAATCGTCGCACCGTGACCTTGTTCCAAGCTATAAAAACGCCTTATCTTTGACACTTTTAATGAGCTATTACGTTCTCTTTTTTACTATCTCTTATGGACGTTTCCTACAATTTGAAATTAGAATAATTCCTGTGTACATTCTAAAGCAAGCGACTTGACGTGTCTGTATGTATTCAAGATTTGTATAGCGTGCTACCGTTTTATCGGCATTCTTATTGTTAGTTTCGTTATCACATTGCGAAGACAAGACCGTCCGGGAGAGTTTATAGCTCGGAGCAGCGTAGTTATCTATGGAGAAAATCATTATCGTTCTCTGCTCTAACTTCTGGACAGTAAGTTCCCTAAGACCTGTAGGGAACTTTCTTCCGTTACTGTAGTTCTAAAAGATAATTACCGCGGCCGTAAATTATGTTAACGGGCGAATGTATGCTCGCAAATTTTTTCCCGTTCAAATTTAATAGGAACGGCTTGTGTCAAGTTGAATCGCGTCGTGTGATTTGACATCCCTTAAACTCGAGTTTCCAATAGCTAATGAGAATTTTAGTCACGTGGACGGTGATAATAACACTGGCTTCTCTGTTATTTAACAGGACGAGGGATGGAAACTAGACCGTACAAATTACTACCAGGAAGGATGGTTGGCCAGCGGTAACGCTCGCGGCCTGGTAGGGGTGACTTTTACCGCGTCCCATTGTCGAACGAGGGCCACCGAATTTCCGCTAAGGGCAAATTATAACCTGCGTGCACACCGTAGCGAGGTAAGTTTTATTTCTTCTCATATATATGTATGTGTATTCTTTATTCTCTTTTCCCTGCGAGTCCCTTTTTCCTCTCGTTCTCGAAATCGTGGGTAAAGCGGTGCACGGTCGAGGAAGTGTAATTTCGTCTGATCTTTTTTTCTTCTTCCGTACCCCTGTACCGGTTAACAGCGTTGACCTTTTTTCATTCGCCAGCATTCCTGGCGATCTCTGTGGAAACGATCCGCGGCCCGTGAGAGACTGTTGATTTAAAAAGTTTCCGAGTCAAGGCCGGAGGTTCTTCGGTCCGTAAATCGAGCTCACCATACTCGCTGCGAGTGACGTGCCGAAGTCGTAGACGATTAATTTAACCGACGTAATCATGCAGCAAACAATTCTCAGAACTATTAATAATCCCTCCTCCATGCATATTTACACTATTTAATTACATAATTAAAAATCGTTGAATAAGCAGCAAGAGAAGATAATAATGCTAATCAGATGCTTATTGATTAGGCCAGACTCAGCGTCCGAGTCCGTCCTTTAATTAATTCTGCACCGTTTGTATCGATCGTGGAGCTGTTCGCGCGTTGATTTTTCCGGAAGCAGTTAACGAGCTCATTGAGCAGTGTTATACGATGTCGGTACATCGGATGAAAAATGAATTTTTGATACGTGGTGGGAGATGTATAAAATATTTGACGACTTTCGGGCCGCGCAGAGGATTCACGGGTGCGCGATGGGGCATGAAAATTGAAATGACGCGGAGGAAGCGGAATAATCTTGGAACAAATGTTGAAACCGAGCATGAATGAAAAAACGCTAGCGATGCGCGGACTTCCTCCTATTATTCCGACCGGCGCCCTTCTATTTCGTTCTTAATCGCGCTGAACACTTGGCTGATCCTCCAGGAAGGTAAGTAAGTACGTGCACACCACCGGCGTCGTGGGTGTAGGCGCTCGGTGAATTAAACTACGAGACTTAATATGCTTCCTCTTTACCGTGCTGCACAATACCGATTATTTCGCCGTAGAGCGAAACAAAGCCGAAACAAAATATAGAGCGAACAGCCAACAGGGCGTTGCGTTTACATTCCGGTCTTTGTCACTACGAGCTTTTATTAACTAAAGTAGACGTAATCGTTCACCTGTAACGCTTTTGTTTCGAGTTCATTAAGAACTCTTTCATCGGATTTTTATTTTACTCTGAAGCACTTGGACACGCGAATGCTTAACCGCGACGTTCTCGTTGAGAACAGATTGCGCAGACAGATCAACAATTTATCGTATATATAAAGCAATTTATAAAATGGGGTATCGCTGTTCTCCAGCGGACGGCGATCTAATTTTCACCCTCGATACTAAGTCATCATTCGCGACACGTTGACAGGCGATACGGGTTGGCCGGCGATTTTCTATAGGCGATCTGTTCTGCGGTAGCGCAGAACGAAACCTACGAGGAGCTATCGAACGCGTCCAGGGAACATTGTGTCGCCGATACACCCTATCTGGCCAGTCCATGGCGTGACATTACATGACGTGAGGCGCGTTAAATCGAGAAAGAAATTGGATGAATGTACGAGCCATCGATAAAGCTCGGAGGGGTATTTTGGACGACGGACAATTTTTTGGCTTGACGTCAATAAATCGGGCCGAGCGAGCCGAAGTGCCACGTGCACCACCACTCGTTTAAGCGAGTTCGAAACCCATAAGCCACGCGAGAGCGAGCCGGAACGTCATAAATCTTTATTCGCGTTTGATTATCACACAGGAAATCCGTCGCCCTAATCGCGTTACACAAACTAAACGAAAATATAAACCGCTGGTAATAACGTCGCGTCGTTAACTCTGACATTTGCACTTATGGATACCGTTCGTCAATATGACTTCTTCAAAGTCGTCGAGAGTCATCCAAGCTGGAGTACGTCTTCGAAACGAATGAAGTTTGGAGATATATCGATTCTGTTTCTCCCTAAAGGGAATTGGCTACGTACACGATATTCAGCTTATTCTCTGGCAAAAAATCTCCCACCTATATATAACGAGTTTATTTCAGACACTTTCGTGCAAGTTTTCATCGAGGGTAAACCGGACGCAAACACTGCCGGATCCTTTGTCGAGGGCTAGAATCGATATCAAGCCTAAGGCTGTTTTAGCGAACCCGCAAACTGTTCCGAGACTCGATGTCGTGTAACTCCGTGCAATAAATATATATACATATGTATATGTAGCAAAAAAGATTCGCGAGAGAGCGAACACATATGCAAACGCTCCGCCGCTCGTCGCCCTCTCGTTATTAATATTGCCGGCTTCGGTTCCGCCGGATCTCCACTTTCCACGCACCCATCCGGTGCCCTATCTTTCACATTATTACTTCATATTTCGCCGCCCACGTTCATCCTCCTTCTCCTGGGATTATCTTTCTCCATCTAGATTTTTGCAGATTTCCGAACCGCCGTACATATGTACGAGTTTCCTACTCGGTTTCGACGTCTCGATTTACAGATCTGAAGAAAAAGAAAAGGATGGCTGTCTGGCAGGTTTATTCATTCAAAGAGTCGGGGACAATTGGAGCTTTTTGGTCTGGGGCGACGCGACGACGACGTTTCCACTGACTGAGCACGCCGTTAACGCGACGAAATGTTTCATCGCCTTTTAAAAGAATTCCTCTCGCGATTATTAAGTTATTTACTTCTATTTAAACGGGAGAACGTTTGAAATATTCACTTTTAATTACTCCTCGTAGAATCTCTCTGCGAAATTCAAAGACTCGTTCCGACTACACAGAGATAATTAGGCTACTGATTTTTTATGCAAAATGAAAAATACATTTTACATAGGAAATGAATAAATTTAATTTCGTCGTTGAAAGCTATGAAAGCTTTTTGTAAGGACTTCCTTTAGCAGACTCTCATTATGGTTTTAACTGTACTTCGAGTTACTCGAATATTAATTCACGTTTCCACAGATACAAACGCGTCACGTTTCGTAGTTACCTGATACCGGCTCGAATTCAAGTTTAGAACTGACGTTACTGTTAATTAAATCGAGATCAAGTTAGGGAATGACGCGTAGCATCGAAACGCGCGTTTCGTGTTAGCCAGTTGCGTGCCGATAGCGAGTGTGCGTTAACTTCTGGACAACCATAATCGCTTATCACCTTTAGGGACTGTTCATCAATCAAGGAAAGTAGATGCTATCGTGATACGTGAGCAAGGGCAAATAATAAAAATGAAATTCAGGACAAGAAAATAATTTGCTATGTAAATGAATTCTAGTTTGGATGTTTCGAACTTTTCCTATGATTGAACGTGAAAGGATGTATTGTGTAAATTGGGCAAAGTTTTTAGCGTACGAACAGTATTTGGAATTCTTTATAAAATATGATCTACTTTTTATTTATCGAAGTTCCAGTCGCGCATATCTTTTCTCCACGTGTTGTATTGTAATGGAGGAGGGAGTAGAACGTGTCTTTTGCGTTCGCTTCGGTCCACATTTCAGAGTTTAAGGGTAGCCGACGTGGTATCGATCTGGCACGCAGTGCTGTTTTAAGACAGTGGCTCTCAACCCTATTTGCAAAGGTGTTGGACTCTAACCACTTTTGACTGAAGTGCTTTCATTTATTGCCCCTCTTCACGATGGGGTGGCTTCGTGTGCGCCATTTAACGCTGTTTATTCACTGATTAAAAATAATTCGACAAACCTAAGTCAGACTTTATTATAAATAAACACGTGTTATTTATTTATTCGGATTTGTTTAATACGATTTTTAATATTGCATTATAAATTTACTAGATTAAACAACAGAATTAATTGTTCGCATTCGTTAATTCGAATTAAAGTCGCATGAGGCTTCTTTTCTCGCAGCTGCGACCCGATGGAAATTCCGTTTTAATTTCCGTACAACCGGCCGGCGCAAGCTTCGGTGCAGAGCAACTTTTATGCCGATGCACACAATGCGGTTCCAGCTTCTGTTGCCAAGTAATCGACCGAAGAAACCACGCTTCCAGTCGAACTGGAATTAACGCGGAATCATTCCAACCTGTACTCACACCCTGACGACCTGATCGGACCCTAGCCTGGCGTCGATTAGATAACGACACCTTTGACCGTTTGATGGGTGCCGTATCCCACGTACGTTTCATCTCTGAGATATTCGTTGTCGGCCTGACCCGTATCACGAGCCGATTCCATTAAGACGTCGCTCATTAAGCCCCGACTCCGTGACCTGTCGATAGGGAAACGCCGGCTCTCGGTCGAGTAATCGTTGTCATAAATTTCCGAGAGGCCAGGCGCCTAGGCAACAAATCCGGGTGGCTAGACCAACCATAAAGCGTCGGCAGAAATCAAATTTCCATCGACCGGCCCGAGCGAAGTAATCGCGGAACGGGGGATCCTATTATCCCGCGTGTACAACCAACCGGAGTTCGCGGGGCAGAAGCTCCGCGTTTTCAGTTATTTCTGTTCTAGGCCGTACTAACTACGGTTCGAACCTTTACGAATCGATATCGTGATTATACGTGCCAGTTTTGCCGTAGCTCATTAACCGTCGTGTGCAATTTTTCCTCCGCCGCCGCTGATTTCACGGTAGCTCGATCGACAGATTGTTACCCCTTTGTGTCTCCGACTTTCAGTCTTTTTCAGCTTCTCTCTTTTTAGCTCAAATCACGTAATAATTAGACTATGGATTTTCGTGTGAAATGAAACATTTATGGTACTAATTTTAGAAATCTTTATTATTGAAATATGCATTCAACTTTTGATTTTTTAAATAGGATTATATATCACTATTTATAATTTGTACAAATTCGATATTCTTATTAATGCATACTGAAAATGAAAAGTGTTTGGTAGTACATGAAAACAAGTGTATGAGTGTGAATTAATGATTAGAAGTTACGACGAGCAGGTCGTTTCATTTCAAGTTAATTAGAAATTTCTTTTGTCTCAAACGTATTACATGTTCCATAAAGGCGCAACTGCGTGGGACGTTAAATGAATATTAAAGGGAACCCGGAAGCGTGCGGAGTAACTTGACTAACGAATTCAATCAAAAGTACATTGTTCGGATGTAATTGATTGCGAGGGGGAGTTGTCCAAACATGGGTGAACAATTGCCAAGGAATTATGAATTTACTTAAGGCTTATCGAATGTCAGTAATGATAGAAACTTCAAACCCCATGCGAGAATAAAATTATAATTCTGTTTAAATTAGAGAAATTCAGGAGTCTCAGTTTCCAGTCGTGCATAATTATATTGCAACGTTCAGGATAATTCTTCTAAATGATTTTACTTCCAGTATAAAGAATCGAATATATTTTATCAGGATTTGGTAGATTTATTTTATATCGGTGAACGGCGATATTTAATGAGCCGGCCAGAGGCATGTGTCGATTCGGAATAAATCTCGATCGGACGGAACTTGACCTGGCAGAAGGTCGCATCCGGACCAAAGCCAAAGACGTAAATGCCGCGACGGGGTATATGTACGTATCACGCAACGGGTAGCGGGAGCCAAAAAGCGGGGGTGGTTCGAAGAACGTGTATCCTCTTCTTCGCGAACGCCTCTCACCTTGACACTGAAAAATTCCCCGGCTATGTGGAAAAGGAGCATCATTGATTTAACAAAACCAGTTCGTATTCGGGAAACATTACGCCACTTGCCGCAGCTTTTACTGCAATGCATTAGTCGCCTCGCAAGCATTACGTGACGGACACCTTTCGTTCAGTCCGTGAAGAGGGAAACGACAGCGAGGGAGGCGGACAGTGAGAAAATACTCGAACGGAACGCACTCCTAAAGGTTACAGAAACGCCGGATTATTTCCGGTCCCGTTATCGGCGCATGACGCCAAGGGACTCGGTGCTCGTTTTTCCGTTTTCCCAGCTGAGAGGACGCAACGCGGCTCGGTTAATTGACGATGCGACGCTCGCGTAGTTAACTAATTTCCAAGGAAAAAAACGCGAAGGAGTGCCGGTAATTATACGGCTGGAAGGACGCGACGTACCCGGGGGAGAAAAATTTCGCAGAAAAAGATACGAGATGCTGAGGAGATAACCGCTCTCCAAGTGTGCTCAAAGGATTATGCAACACGGATCTAAGCAGAATCCTATACCTACGTACCCGTGGCGATGAAAACGCTAAGTGCCACGGCGAATACATTTGCAATGGCAACCCCAGTCGCGGCTTCGCTCGCATATTTTCTCGCGTTGCAGTTGAAGCCACTATATGGGAGTACAGAAAGTATTTCTTCTACGAGACTTCTTTTCTCTGCGAGTGCCTTCTCTGGATGTTCGCCCAGAAGAAACAGACTTATGTTTTAAATATACCATATTCCAGAAATTAATCTATCCTATGATACTGTAGAATAAATGAAAAAGCACTTTCGTTGGAAATACTTCAGTCTTTAAGATTAGGCAAAACATATATTATACGAAATATAATAATAAAAAAGAACTCACTATAATTATTAAACTGTGTATTTAAAAACTGAAATCCATACTTCCTTTCTCAAAATTAATCTGTATTATACTTTTAATAATCTGTACATGGAATGTTTCTGTAAATACACAAAATTTCAACAATTATGCACAGTGAATTTACATTATTGGCTGGCTGAATGTGATGCCTTAGTTAGAATTGATCTTAAAAATTTAAGAAAATTCCAGACACAGTATTAATAAATAATAGAAAGGAAGTAGTTAGGAACGATCTTTACCGGAGAAAATGACTGTTATCGGTAAAATACAGTAGAGTTTATTTGTAGTTTGTTCGTGACTGCGCTCGCTAAAGAAAGAACTGAAGAAACATTATCTAGTCTGTGCGCAAGGAATTTAATTTGGCGTAATGGACGGTACGGGAATCTTTTTTCAAGTAAGACAATGATCAGGACAATGAAAACTGATATCTCTGTTGGGATAATTAGAGGAAGCTCTTTGAAACAGCTGTTATCAAAGACGTGCCATTAGGAATTAGAAGTTTAATGTCCTCGGATTTAATTAACTGTTATACACAATAAGTATAACGATGTGCGAATCCTTTTGTAATCACTGTGCTTACACGACTTCATTAAAAAATCCCCGGATCCGCGTTTACCCGGTAGTTGCACCTCGAGAGAAAGAATTCCATTCAGTTGTTCCTGGGAGGACTTCCTTCATTAGAAATGCTTCACCCCGGGTCTGGGCGCGACGGTCTCCTCGACGAGTGCAGCTGAAAATACAACTTTACGTCGAATAACCTGCACGGCATTATATTCCCGTTGAACAGCACGTATGTACGTATGCATGCGACGTGTGTATGTGTGTACGTTGCTGGCAAGAAAGGAACGGGGTAGACGCGAGAAGAAAGGAGAAGGGTAGGACGATTGGAAGCGTACGAACAAAGGGTGCACGGAACTTTTGCGCCGAGTATTTTTCACGTTCACCTGTTCAATAAGAAAATATATCTATAGCTAACCGGGGAGGATAAAAAAAGGAAAAATGGCCTGCCGTCGATGTTTGAACACAATGCCGGGCAAGTCGGGACGCAATGCCGGAAAATAAAAGCCGATAATTGTAGCTGCGCCCTGAATCGAGGGACCCGATCGAAAGCAAATAATGATCACGGTTTCGACCGAACGTCCACCGACTATCGACGAGTCCTTGAACCGCCGTTTAGCTCATCCATTAATCCCAGCCGCGGTCACGTTTGATTAGTTCTTAAAATAATAGTTCACGGTTCGTTAGCCTATACTTTTATCCTCTTCTATACGCTTATCCATGTTTGATAAAGTGCGTGCCACGTTATATAGAACAGACGTTTCCTTGTATGCATTCCAATCAAATACGGATTAATTGCAAGTATTTGATTGCCAGTTCGCTCGGACGTTCATATTACGTTTTTGAATGAACGTCCCGGGAATAACGAATAGACCATCCAAATTAGTAAAATTAAAAGCAATTTCAAAGCGGATTCAAATAGCAGCTACTCAGTTACTAAAATAGCAGAGTTCGGGATGCACTCGATATGAAATTCCAAACGGGAAGCTGCGCTGGTCAGATTGCTCGCATGAAAACGTTTTTGAATTTCAAGTATTAAACGCGATGCTGTTGCCATTCAGCGAATGGCATTTTTATGATGTCCATTAAAGAAATTGTATTTGACCATGTCATTGCTCTGCTGCTTTACGAATGCAGAGTAATTAAATAATTACTAA
>NW_017151492.1:1236827-1256300 GCF_001652005.2 Ceratina calcarata
GTAGCTATTTATTATTAGCATTATTTTTCCGATGTCTGATTTCTTTTTAATTATAGAAAATGCGTTTTTCTAAGGTACATAAACTTTTGGGATTGATTGTATAGCCAATACATCCTTAATTTGACAAGGGGCTTTTGAACGAAGTTGATGAAAGTGCACGACACTCGTTTACTCGGCTGGCGAAGTCGCGATTCGATAATCCGGCGAATAAACATAAAGGGTACTCAATATCGAGGGCGAGTTATTTAATTTTCCAGTCCGGCTGCACGGAGTTCCGGATAATATTATAATAGCGTGCACCGGGGAGATATTCGTATAAATCTCGCTCGGAGGGTGGACCGATGTTTCCTCAAAGAAGGAATTCACGATGTCTTCGAATATATCGGTTGCTCCCAGACGCGTTTCCCACAATCTCGCATTCTGCACGGTTCCGATGCCACGAGAGAATTCGAGGCATAGCTTCTTATCGATCACCAACCTTTTATGCTGTCTCCGCTACCGCGTCTTCTCCGGCTACTTATGCTCTGACAATTTATAATATATCCCACGTCGCTTGTCAGACTTTTTGCTCGTCATTATTTTTAATCGTTGTTTAACGAAGAGTAAAATGTCTTTATAGGACACACCGATGGTAGGTTCCTAATTATATGACAGGAGTTAATAAATAAGACCACGAGAGAATTCAATTTGAATTCTTGAAATAATTTTTTTTAAAAAGAATGAAATTAGTAACGATTGTGGGTTGGTTTACAATGGCATGCGTTACGTGACACGTGACACAAATCATTATTTGCAAAGTAAGTCAAGGACAATTTCGTGGTCGTATTGGAGAAAACGACTTTTATCTGATAGACACTTCTCGGTGACGTTAGTGTACAATTTATATTTGATGAAACGAACGAAACGCGTAATAAGGATTTTAATAATAAACGTGAAACGCAACGAGTAATGACAAATAAAAACAAACAGGCAAAAAATCGATAATCCTCGCGATCGTATAACGAACATGTGACATAACAAGTCATTAATTACATGATTAATTATAATAACTTGTGAAATTGCGTCTCGAATATAACCACAGCGGTCTACGCTGTGCGCAGGTGACTTTCATTTCATGATATTCGTTGTACTACAGAAATTAAATTCGATGCTCATTGTATCCAATATTGTTTCATAACGAACCGTTTATATAATACATTCAGCTAAATTACACTTCAAAATAATGGCCGGTAGTTTAAAATTATCGTAATTTCAGGTAATAGCTGCCAGCTGAGCTGCTTTCAAAGTGAACTCGAATATTATACCTTTTCCTTATTACTAACATTTTACGTGATATTCAAACTCCTTAATAGATTTATTATGAATACGACCTACTTCGAGTAGCTGCCTATCACCAATGAATTCATAATTGATAGGAAATCACGTCCTGATAAATTCTCGTCACGAACGATACTTACACACAGAAATAAAAAAACAAGAGAAAATTCCGTCTGAATTGAGCGTCGTCAATCAATGTCGCTACGAATATGCGCTCACAATCTGAGTGAGAAGCCAAGCTCGCTGAGTATAGGAATAAGTATGTATGCAAGTACTAAAACCTAGTTCGACGGGGAATTTCCGTCCAGCGAAAGCGTACAACGAAGTCATCAATAACTTCTCTCCGAACGTTTCTACGTGTCCACGTTAACGCGTTCCCCATATTCCTCGAAGATTGTCATGGTGTACGAAGAGCACTTGAAATATCGCCTCGGCACACGTGTCACGTACGGGATACCTCTTCCGCGTTACTTTGCGGCAACTAAAATTTTATGCCCCATCTTCAGTACGTATGTACGTACATAACCAGAGACAAATTGATCAACAAAAGTATTTTATCTGTTTGCCAAAGGCTCGGTGGTTAAAACTTGATTGATACTCGTTTAGCGAACAACGTATAAATTTTTTAGCTTAATTGAAAAAGTGTCGAGCGACTCTGTATCGCAAATTCAATTATAATGCAGCTGTCGATAACAGGGATATTGTTTCGCGACCACGATAATAACGTTGCAACATGCAACAACAACTTAATAACCCTTGGTATTAAATAGTGGCCAACAGCGAATAATCTATAATTAAGTCCATTTATGTAAATCAATAAATAATAATAATTACATTGTCAAATACCTCAAACGGGACGATACGCGGTATACGTTCATTTTTATTTGTTGTGTTTCCTTTCAAATATTGGCTCTGTAACGTAGCGTGACGGGGAACAATTTTTCGACAAAATAATACATTAAATCGCATGGCTAAAGCGAGCCGATCCTTCTATTACGATGCACGAGTCATAAACGTTGATTCGTTAAATCCAGGATGATATACGGGAGAAAATTGTACATAATCATGCTAGCTGCTCGGCGGATGGAGGACAGTAGCCGATCGATCGACCGGCAAACGATACACTTGGCACGACCGGCACCGGATACGACGCCGGAGCAATGACACGCCGCTAAATATAGTTAATACCATAGAACGGATGGATTTATTGTTTATGAAAAATATTTGCGCCACGCCTTCTGCCGTATGACGTTCACGACTGCTATAATACAGTATAAGCCGATAACGCCGGCGTTGCACCGGGCTAATTATAGCGTCGCCTACTCCAACGTAATCTCTCTTTAAAAATCCATCGAAGATCTAAAAAGCTGGCTAGTCCCCGTTTTTACTTGCGTACGCTTTTAGATACCCTTTTACGTCCGTCGCGCACGAGTACCTGTGTTTGCCGGCGCCGCGGCTTTGTGCCGCCGCTATACGCCCCGGACTTTTAGACGTTTTTAAATATTTATTAGAGCCACGTGGGGCCGAGTCGAATTCTTACCGGTTAGATCAACGAGCAGATGTTTTCGGGCCTAACATGTTTTGCTACTTTATGATTAAATACGCGCGTTTTTAACCCCGCGGTTTTCCATACGGCGAAAGGGGGAATAAAAAGTGTTTTCTCAAAGGGAGCAAAATATGCTGAGGAGGCGACGTATGCGAGATAAATAAAATGGATGAAGGGACAAAGAGTTGATTAAGGTGCGCGAACAAAGGGTAGGACGGTAGTAGGAAGGAAGATAGAAGAGAGTAGCCAAGATGAAAGGATGGAGTCGCGGGTGCGGAAGAAAAAAATAAGATTAATTACGCGTCGGATCGAGCTTAAATGAAAACATCGCAAGAAGCACAGTAAACCTTTTTATCGTCCTTAAATAAATAAAAATGGAACGTTCGCCGTTAATATTCAATCTCATATTTGCGAGAAAAACTGTAAGGAGTAGAAAAGAGTGGATTTCAGTTTGCCTCTTTGAAGTGGCCTGTGAACCGGGGACACGGGTTCAAATCTTTTAGCCAGACACTAAGAGACTCGGGTGGTCTTTGATCTTACGTGTGTAATATACTTCCAGAATAGAAAAAAATGAGCGGACGAATAAAAGTGACAAAGGACGTCTGTCCGTAGGAATCCTTTAAGATCAAAAAGGAAGTCCTTCCGTTTACTTCTTACGATTGCCAATTACATTAATAATACAGTGAAAAGCTGGAGAAGCATCAACGATAGCTTTTGCAGTATTTCATCCTCTGCATTATTAAAATAATTGAAATGTAAAATAAAATTAATCTTCGTCGATAATCATGCAAATATGCTTGAATTTATGCGGAAACGTTTTATGTTATTAACTGTCCGACTGATCGGAAATATCTCACGAATAGCGGAGATTCACTGCGGAGAATTAAAGGTACTCAGCGCGCGGCTCATCACTATTAAAAAATTATCTCATTACGATTTTAACAGAAGAATTCTCTTTATATTTTCACTGGTTACAACTTGTTACCATAAAACGGGTATAACTAAAGTCACATTTGAAAGCTCAATGAGAAACGAACTTTCGTTTATCGTGCTTGCATACTGGAATAACAAGCTTTAAGGATTCTTTTTAAAACGCTTAGAGGATATAACAGGAACCGTTACTCAATTCTTTAAAATACTTAACATTTAACGCGTGGAAGGTTAAAGGTCTCACCCGGCTGCTAATCCTGTCTCGCACTTGGTACAGATACCAAGCCAGTGTGTCTGGAGGCCGGCGTACCGCTTAGGGCAAATTACACCATGAATAACGTACCACATTAGCCAAGACCTTGATGCTTTCAGGCTGCGTTTAATGAACTGACCCAGATCTTCGGTCGGATCAAGGGTTTTTGGACCATCGAGCGAAATGGAACAAACAGACGATAGATAGAAAACGTCTATGTTAAATTATTAACCAAATCGACGATTGTTACATCGAATAATCGTTTCGTTACAGGTGACTCTAGTGAAATGGAACGAGCCGTATCAGAAGCTAGCCTCTTGCGACAGCTCGGGTGTGATTTTCGTTTGGATCAAGTACGAAGGGAGATGGAGTATAGAACTGATCAACGACAGGAGTACGCCGGTCACGCAATTCTCCTGGTCCCACGACGGTCGCATGGCCCTCATCTGCTACAGGGTAATTCGATTTATCGAGACTTGATTATCCACATCGTATCTATAAACGCACGTGTTGACGCGGACAGGCGACAAAGGGATCGCGCAAGGACGCGCGGTATTTCCAACTTTTATTCCTAAAAATGAAACAAGCGAACCTGCATTCGCGCGACAATTGAATCGAGTCCAATTCCAGTGGCTCTCAAATATTGTTTCCCGGTACTTTGAAATCCACGATTAAAGTTTTAATGTCACTGCGACTTTACGATTCCGTCCGAGCGTTCCAGCGATAATTGACACTAGACAGAATGGGGATCGATAGGGTTTTATTAAAAAAGATCACGGTGGGAGGAAATCTGAGAACAAGGAGTTATGCGGTCGTGAAATTGAATTGACGAAATGGCTCTGGATAGTAGGAGTTATTGAATTTCAAAGCGAGATGAAAATATATTGTTACGCCGATTGTACGCCGACTGAAATGATTATTCATGTTGCGGAAAGCTGGTCCACGTGGATGAGATACAACGTGAAACTTGAATAAACGGCCCGCTCTATGCATATTGTACGCGTCCTGTTTGGATTAAAAGCCAGGTGTCCCTTGTAATATTATTGTTAAGCTCTCCCAATAAATATCAAATGTTTTGTAAATTTCAATATGAAAGCTGAAGTAAATCAAGCTAACATATAGAACAAGAGGTTTAGTCATTCGTACGGTGAATAAACTAATTCATGATATATTAGACTGCAGTTATAAAATGTTGAAACATGAAATTGGCAAACGGAAGAGATAAAAATTTGTATAGCTTAAAAGAAAGAAATGGATAAAGATTTCGTTTCCGTAGGATGGTTTCGTGCTAGTTGGCAGCGTTGGTGGCCAAAGGTATTGGTCGTCGATGTTGAACAACAAAGCTAGAATTACCTGTGGTATTTGGACGCCAGACGATCAGCAGGCAAGTAATCACTCGATTTCGGAACTGTATTTAATTACTGTATATTAAGAGAAAACACGATGTCGTACATTATAAGCTAATTATCGTACCGAAAAAAAAGTTGACGCGCTTGATTTGTGCGATCATCATTTACGCGGCTCAATTCCCGCATGTAAACTACGCGCGTAGCTCCAGTGCTCCAGTTAATGCCCACTAATTAATCCAATGAACAACAAAATACACCCTCATTATGGAGCACGTACATCATCCCACGTAGCCCTCGGTTAATACCTTTAAATACATCGCGCGTCGTACGTGAAACATGATAGACCGATCCGGGCGACCTGTCTGGAATCTTGAACCACTCGCGTTATTACGGAGTACTGTTACACTCCATCATACTTGTCAGAGTTCCATTACCGAGTGAAGTCTCCCTTAACGTCAACAAAAGTTTCTCATCGCCAACAATTAAGCCGGGAAACAGATAATAAAAATCATTTAAAAATGTACAAGCTTACAAAAATTGAAATCGTTTATCATTATTGTACGATAACTTTGATTGGCTCGATACATGATTTATTGATTATGAAACCGAACAGGTGTATTTTGGGACAACGGCAGGGCAATTAATAGTAATGGACGTGCACGGGGCGATGGTGTCCGAGGTGCAATTGGCAGCCGGCGTCACCTCCATGGCTTGGAGCGCTGAAAAATTCACCATGGAAGAAGGCGACGACGATTTAACGAATGATAAAGCTCACAGAGGTACACACGATGAAATATTTCATAGCTCTCTATAAAACGCTGCGTTCCAATCGTTCTTGCCGAGTTCGACACGCGCGAATTCCTGCATTCGAACGATTTCCAGATGCACTTTATATTCAACGAAGTATCTCCTTCAAGAGAACTTTTAGTATCAATTGGGAAAAATTATTTTATATCGAACTGATTTTACACTTCATTGTTAAAAATGGAACTCAATGTCTTTTTAGAAATAACAACAATTAAATCTCATTGTTTGAAGATTGCATAACAGAATTTCGTAACGGATTCGCAGACGATCGGAATTATGTGCTAGCGGTATGTCTGGCCGACGGAAACATCGTGATGCTGCGTTCGTTCGACGACGTCTCGCCAATCACGATCCGTACGAACCTGAAGGCGCCGCTGCACGCGGAATGGAGTAATTCCAGGAAGCTTTTAGCCATAGCCGGGACGAAGGAGTCTGACAGCCCGCAGGGTAGCCCACACGAGTACACAAACCTCTTGAAATTTTACTCGGTCACCGGAAGCCTCGTGTACACCGCAGCCATTCCATACACGCAAGTACGTAACAGTTTCTTTCCCTAAATACCAGTTATCAAGACATTATTTCTATCTATGTTGTGTTATGGACATCAGTGTCCAGTATCGGCGTTCACTTGGGGTCACAACGACAGGCGACTCTTCGTAGCGACGGGGGCGCGCGTCCACGCGGCATGGGTGTCGAGGTAATTACCCAAATTCCTATTTGAACCGAGCAATTTTTTCGATCAGCTAAGTATTTGATGCACGCGTTCTACAGACGAGTAGGATCGCTGCAGTTGTTGTCTCGTTTAGCCGTGAGGGCAGCCCTAACTAAGGAGTCCAGTATTCAGCAGCTTCCACTGCCACCGAGGTTGAGGGCATCGGTGGCCGCACTTTTCGCTAGTACTATCAGGTACATATTTCTCGTTCTCAAAATGTACGAATAGAATTTAGAAATATACGAGCAGATTACAATTTATTTCTTATTTCATTAAATCGAATGAACAAAAACCGGATTACTTTTTTTATTAATATAATTAAATACAATAGACGATGCTATCGTGTTTATAGATGTCCAGTACCAGAACCGAAAGAGCTTAGGCGTTTTGTGTCGCGACCACCTCCAGGAGGCGTCAAGTTAAATTGCACCATGCTCAGACATGCCGTGGAACCAGTACAATGTTATACGTTGTATCTAGAATATTTGGGTGGCCTAGTGCCTCTGTTGAAGGGGAGAAGAAAGAGTAAAATTAAACCAGAGTTCGTCATATTCGATCCGCAATGTCAAGATACTCTCCAAGTCGTGGAGGATACGTCGCAACAGTGTCCATCGTTCAGCGATGGATCCGACACGGAGAAGGACACGGCCGACCTGTGCGGTTCGCCGAGGAACAAGAGGAAAAATCGGAGGAAAAGGGAAGAGAAATCAAACGAGGAAACCGACGATCTTACATACGTGGACACCCTACCCGAGGTAAGTCAACGATTTAAAGATTAGGATTTGTCAAACGTTTCGAACACTTATGCATACACGCACGTCATAAAATATATTCTAATGGCATTCTAATTTCAAGCAAAGTATACATTTCCCTACCGCACTTGTAACTCTCGTAAAAACAGTTTTATTTCCACTAAATCGTGTCCGTCCCGAGACGTAGGCGGGCGATTTAAGACCGGGCGCGTTGCACTAGGATCGGCGAATAATAAATAGCGTGATGTAGCAAAGTTTAACGAGCCCTTCGAGTCTTACGAGAGTATTGCAAAGGCAGTCGCGTGACCGGCAGTGTCGCAAGACGTATCTGTTTGCAGCACGCGAGGCTGGTCGAGGTAACGTCCAATATCTGGGGCACCAAATTCAAGTTTCACGGATTGGCGGATTCGGTACCCGCGAACCTCGGTCAGGTCACTTATCGAACGTCGCTGCTGCATTTACAACCGCGACGTATGACTCTGGTGATAACGGAGCTGCGCGACGACGTGCCTGCAGGTACGTATTCGGAATCACGATAAAACTACGTCGACCAATTTTTCTTTTGTGTCGCGACCACCTCCAGGAGGCGTCAAGTTAAATTGCACCATGCTCAGACATGCCGTGGAACCAGTACAATGTTATACGTTGTATCTAGAATATTTGGGTGGCCTAGTGCCTCTGTTGAAGGGGAGAAGAAAGAGTAAAATTAAACCAGAGTTCGTCATATTCGATCCGCAATGTCAAGATACTCTCCAAGTCGTGGAGGATACGTCGCAACAGTGTCCATCGTTCAGCGATGGATCCGACACGGAGAAGGACACGGCCGACCTGTGCGGTTCGCCGAGGAACAAGAGGAAAAATCGGAGGAAAAGGGAAGAGAAATCAAACGAGGAAACCGACGATCTTACATACGTGGACACCCTACCCGAGGTAAGTCAACGATTTAAAGATTAGGATTTGTCAAACGTTTCGAACACTTATGCATACACGCACGTCATAAAATATATTCTAATGGCATTCTAATTTCAAGCAAAGTATACATTTCCCTACCGCACTTGTAACTCTCGTAAAAACAGTTTTATTTCCACTAAATCGTGTCCGTCCCGAGACGTAGGCGGGCGATTTAAGACCGGGCGCGTTGCACTAGGATCGGCGAATAATAAATAGCGTGATGTAGCAAAGTTTAACGAGCCCTTCGAGTCTTACGAGAGTATTGCAAAGGCAGTCGCGTGACCGGCAGTGTCGCAAGACGTATCTGTTTGCAGCACGCGAGGCTGGTCGAGGTAACGTCCAATATCTGGGGCACCAAATTCAAGTTTCACGGATTGGCGGATTCGGTACCCGCGAACCTCGGTCAGGTCACTTATCGAACGTCGCTGCTGCATTTACAACCGCGACGTATGACTCTGGTGATAACGGAGCTGCGCGACGACGTGCCTGCAGGTACGTATTCGGAATCACGATAAAACTACGTCGACCAATTTTTCTTTCAGAAAATAAAGAATTAAATAAAAAATTGTTTCTTAATAAAAAACTGCAGTTTACGTTTGGTTGTCTTAATTCATTTTAAAGTGATTCCATCTAACAAAGGAACCAAATTTGATTCAGTAGAATTAAAAAGCATTTACTATAAAATATAGTAAGGAGAACGACAGTTTCAGATTCTTAGCAATTTTATTATCATTATCCTCTAAAAATCGTCATCGTGACGAAGTCCATCAGTTGGATCGATTTTCGTAGGTCCGGACCCGTCGTTCAACCCGAATCTATTTTCCGAGGACGAGGAGGAATCGTCCCAGGAGTTCCAGGCTGCCACGAGGAGCACGTCCGAGAGGCAACCGCCACCGATTGCGCCAATGACACCGCGAAACGCGCGGCTCAATTCAAATCGTCCGAAGTCTCAGGTTTCCAATCAATTCATGGCCAGCGAAGCCCTGCCCTCGACTCTGTCCAGGGTCGACAATTTCGAGAACGAGCTACCGTACGTGGACCTCCAGGAAATCGGGAATCTGTACGAAAATTTGAGGAGCGGCACGACGAACACTTATCGGACACCGCCGAGGCACAACCCGCCTCGATGCTGCGACGTGCCGGCGTTGCAGTCACCGAAGAACGCAGTCGCGCCCACGCAGACTATAATTGCGACGTCGAACACGGAAACGGATTATACGAACAATATTCAAAGAATGAAAACCGCCCTCGCCGACCAACAGCCGGGGTTGATCTCTAAGAAGGAGCTCGAGAATAACAAGTTCAATCAGATCTCTCAGGACGATAAGAACGTACTGACGTCCTGCCCGTCGACTATCATTCCCATGTCGATGCACAACGGGCAGACCCCGAGTACGGAAGCCTCGAGCAGTCACGTTTGCTCCCAGGGTTACATCGTAAACGGTTTAGACACGAACAACGGCTGTTCCCAACCGATATTTCTTAATAGCCTGCACGGCGTAGCGTGTTCGAGCAACATGAACGGTATCCAGGGTAAAAATAATCACAACGCCAGCAGTACGGCGAGCGTTAACCAAACGTCTTCAGCAAACGCCCAACACGGATCGAGTAACGGTCCCTTTAGCAAGAACGGCATTCACTTGTCCAACAATCATTCGCCGGCCTGTTCTTATCAATTCCCGGAGAACATCGATCAATGCATTGGACAAACTTGTTTGTATTGCACGTCGAAAGTGAAAGATCCCAAGTGTCACGAGTTGTACGGGAAGACGAACGGCGGTCAATCGAGTGCTTGCAGCACTGCGAACGCTACCAGCCGCGCGGACGAGATGCGTTTCATCGATGAGGAAGCTCGCGCGGAAGCGGAAGCGTTCGATCAATCGCGAGTCGTTCACAGAACGCCGACGGTGGTCAGCATAGGTCCTTTATGCATAAACGATCCTATAGTTCGAAGCTGCAGCGTCGGTTATTTGGACATGGTCGACGCTCAGCTGGTCCCTTGCGACGTCGCTTTGAACATGCTGAGGAAGGAGGCACCTAACAAAAGACTGGTACTGGTGTCGAGAAAGACGAAGAGGAGAAAAAAGAATAAAGCGCAACAGGAGATAGGGCAGCAGACCTCCAAGTCGCCGAGGCTCCGGAACTGCGGTAAATCGAAGAGTCTGGACTCTAGCGACATATTCCCCACTAACGAGCAAATAGCTCTGCCGCCTAAGTTGCCCGAGCATGTTGAAGAAGCGACGGGAGCCACGAATCTCGAAGCCGTCGAGGACAAGAGTAACGAGTCTTTGGAAAAATCGGCGGAAGTAATTGAGGCGCTGAGTGAATGCGCGCATATCGTAGAACACGTATATGCGGTTAATTCTAGCGAAGTTAAGCCAAGCCGATTAAAAAGTTGCAATTCCTCTGCTAGGTAAGTAAATGATTTATAAATAAACTGCGAATTTTTATGCGAAATATAAAATTTAGTTCACTTATTGTTTAAGCAATGTAATATCCATTCTACTATAATACATCCACTTCTAACATTTTCTGTATATCTTGAAGAATCATACAGCATTTTCTTGTATATTCAATTTCTTTAGAAATGCAACTTCGAGGTTTCCATATTGAATTCTTTATCTGATATTCTGAACGATTTCTATGTAGGCCTTCGGTACCACGTTCTTTTGAAATGAAAATTGTTTACAGAGGATCTAGTCCAAGCGGTTCGTTAGCATCATCGTTAGACGGACTCGCGGCTAGACTTCGAGACTTCGACGAAAGTCACTCCCTGCCACCGCCGTCGCCTCGTCCATCCGCCAGGTAAAGTGCATTAATCAATTCGTATAAATTCGATCGGTCGACCTTTCATCGGTAATTGACATTTCTCTATGTAGACTACCGAGAAGTTCTCCCAGCAGTCCGGCGCCTTCGAAGAAAGGTAAAAGGCCGGCCTCCGCCTCGCCAATTAGAAGAAGACTTTTGTCGAGTCCATTATTAAGTAGAAAAACGCGTAAAAGTCGCGGCGAAAGTTCAGACGAGGAGGGGCTATTGCAAGACGAGTCGTCGACGAACTATCGAGATCTGGAGACGTTCCAAAAGGCGCAATTGCGGCAAAAGGTTAATAAATAAATCATTGAATCAATAAATTTGTTAATGAATCTTCAAGAAATTTTTATATATTTAGTATCTCGTCGATCGAAATAAATAATACTCTGGTTTTACTCGTTAGTTGAAGCACAAGGGTAGAGGAGTATCCAGTCACAAATCGGAAGCAGTAAGACGAGAACTTGTTATGCACAATAAAGCGCCGATGTGGAACGAATCCAGCCAAGTGTTCCAGCTTGACTTCGGTGGCAGGGTCACCCAGGAAAGCGCTAAGAACTTTCAGATCGAATTCAAAGGCCGACAGGTACTAAAAATAATTCCACGTCCAGCCCAGCACCGTTTAATTAAACGACACGGTTGTTTCGGCGCAGGTCATGCAATTTGGAAGAATAGATGGGAACGCCTTCACGTTGGATTTCCAATACCCTTTCAGCGCTTTGCAAGCGTTCGCCGTCGCCTTGGCCAGCGTTACGCAACGTTTCAAGTAATTATTAGGCGATGGTACTTCATTCGGTACGAGTATAATAATGACATTTGACATTTAATTACCGATACCTCTTCTATTGTGAAAGATTCAACCTGATATTTACCCCCGTCGACCTCGCGAGCGGAAGCTTTGTTTAATAATAATTGTTAACGAGATTAAGTTATATTTAAAACTGGGGTGGTAAAGGAGTATTTGTTGTTTTTTTTAGATTTGTGTGAAATTGGAATGACGAGTGCTACTTGGAATGCTGTAATTATATAAATTATTCGTCCAAATTAAACTAGAGGAAGAGGAAGAGAAGATGATGTAAACGATGGCTAGAAAAATTGCTGTAACAATACGCTACACATAGAGTAACAAGAAAACGATGAGAAACACTTTTAAATACAGCTTTCGAACACGTAATAGTGCCACATGTCTTTCGATTAATAAAATTAGTGACGGGCTAGGATAAATCGTTAAACGAAAGAACGAGCGTTCTATGTTCCAGCCGTCGCAACGACATAACGTAGAGATTCTGGGCGCGCTTCGGCATCGTCCACTCGAGGAAAGCTCATGGCCTTGTGTGTAGCGTGATTTTCAAAATCGCGAACGGAAACCAAAGCAAAATGTGGAAATAGTCTGGAGGCCTTACGCGAGAGCCTGTCGTCGATCAACGCCTTCGAACTATGAAAGCGTGACGCTTTAAAAGTCAGTTCGCGTAATCAATTTTTGACGAGTGAACAGTTAAGAGCGGTTTGAATTTGAGCGGAACACAAAGATTTTGTGGCAAGGGACCGTGGTAAACGGGAAAGATGACAGAAAATAATGAGAAAGGTAAAGATAAATTTTGTTGAAATGCTTCTTCGTCGTACCGTCCAAAATATTTCGTTTCTCCCAACTTCGAGCGCTCATTTTTGTATAGTTTATGCGACACGTTGGAGTCTAGTAATGCTGTTGAAAGTTCTCACCTCGTTCATTTTTGCGGTCTGCCGAGTGTATTCGAATTTTATATACATATATATTGACGGATTCACAGTAACCACCGCGAACGTTTCATGTTGTTCGATTTAAATGTTTCTTAAGGCGTGCCGGGTTATTATAAAACGAGGAGAAAAATGAATTTTTTTAAAGCGAGATCAACGCTAAAATGATACAACGTTTAAAACGTCCGGCCTGTGTTCGTCCACGTCGAAGCAGGACAGACGAATGATCGTGAAAAAGTAACGAGTAAGGGAAATATGTAATCAGAAGTGAGTGCGAGGGGGGAAAAAAAGATTATTCCGCCTGTGTATGCAGATGTGTGCAACTGTGCACGTATGAAACTAACTGTCGTCTATGCTTAATCCATGATCGTTGTATTTCATTCGCCTAATTGTAAGTGACGTGAACAAGAAAAAGGTAAAACATGAATCGAGAGAAGAATCAGTTTCAGGCCTACGCGAGACGCGCTTCAAGGGGGGTAGTGTCGTTTTTTTTTTTTTCGTTAATTTCAGATTTCGAGAGTGGGGCGCCTGAAACGACCACGATTAGGAGCGAGTCGTATAAGGACGCGATTGATCATTATCATTAGTGAGCGTAACGAGAAACGTGAGGTGTTAAAGGGCGTTTATTAACGTGACACGAACCTCCGAGTCGCGCTGATTCGGCACGGGAAGGATGATGGCTCTAGGAACACTCGGCTTCTCACGAGAACGACTACTAAATGTAATCGTATTTTTTGCTGACATATACACACATGCGAGTTACATATTTTAATAAACCGCGGTAGGTAATACGATGCGATTCTCTGCGAATGAAATTTACATCGTTCGTCCCGATTCTCAAGCATCGATCCTTCTTTTCGACAATGTTTACAGTTAATTGAATCAGGTCGCCCCGTGCTCACGATTTAGCGGTAAATTATACAGAATATTTATGCGACGCGTCAAGAATAATCGTCGGTACATGTAAAAATAACGCTGCTAGAGATCGTACGGTTGATTTCGTTTCTAGATAACGTTGTACGTTCGATTAATTATTTATCGTCACCAGTAGTCGATAGCACGCATCCCATAAGATCTGCATCATCATCATCATCATCATCATCATCATCAGCGACCAGTCGATTTTCGGTTGAAACTATTTAAATGCACACCGTTGCATTTGCACTGCGGTTACTCGCGACGCAAACTCATGGAATTAGAATAACGATGCAAACGTTAGCCTGTACAAAGACTTAAAAAAGCCTCTGCATATCTGGAGTTTATGAGACAGCGACGAACACATTGAGCAGGGAAAAAATGACGCACATCATTGGGATAACGTTGTCGGTTGATCGAGTCATGTACTTAATCGTGTCTTTCTAGCATCTCTTCGAAACTCGTCATGAGTTCGTGCGCCGATCGAAGAGCATTTTGTACAATGGATCGTTGCGAATGTTTCCTTTATTAAAAATAACGAGTTTTACATAAAGGAGCCATTCTACGTATGATTAAAAATGAAGAAAATGTTAAAAAACGAAGGAATTTTAATGAAAGTTCCACGATGGTTGACTTTTCATACTTGCACGAACTTTTCGATATCGAAGGAAGACGTTCTTATTGTACCTTGTCGAACAAGACGAACTTGAGTCACGCAATTACGAGCTAAGTCTCAGTTCGTTGCGCAGCCGTTTTATCCTTTCGGGCACCGTACCGTTGAAACAGACTTAAGCCGATCGATCATCGACAGCAACAATAATTTATTCGGGTCAGGGCGAGAGTGAGAACGAACTGTCCATACGGTGGTTTCCTTCGACCGTAAACGAAGATCATCAACGGGATGCTTTGTTTTACGATGGATAGAGTGCCTATACGTACATAATATAAATCGACCGGAGCGAAACGGTGAAGTAGCTTGAACAGAAGCATTACTCGTCGTAATATTGCTGATTAACTGTCGTGAAAGCAATTGTTATCTCAACGTACTTAGGAAATTAAACTGCCCGAAGTGTTCGTAGCTGAATAAACGCGCCACAACCGTGATCGTGAGTTCGAAAATGTTCGGCCTAGCTCAAAAAACGTCAGGTATACATGTGCTACGTATATGTTCGCTGAACCATCCTAGATGATAATACATACCCACCCACAGACTTCTGTTTCGTCGACACGTTCACACTCTTTTTTTTACATAAGCATAAAGAATCGACGAAGTTATGCTTGTATATAAAAACGCTGTAACGTGTGAAAACCTTTGCGACTGAACGTAATGTACTTAGTATTTAATAAGTTGTATTGATTAAAGCGACACGGTTCAGGTCATAGTGCAAATTCGTTATCAGTATTGTTTTGTCTCCTCTACGATGAGATTGTTGATTTGTCGTCTTAGCGCTGAACGATCATTCGGTATATGTGCAATGCCATTTTGTTACCGAGTACATTGACGATTACCAGATATTTGTAAATAAAGAATGAAACTCTACGCGCAGTAATGTTCTTTACCTTGGACCCACGTCTAATTAACATGCGAATTTTTACGCAAAATAAAACATTTATCGAACAAGTTAAAAAGGGGATCATATCCTCAATAAATCTTGGAAGGGACATATATTTGAAATCAGTTTAGATTCTAGAGTCAAAAAACTACCTGAAAGTGTATAGCGGGGGTCTGACGCGTATTTTTGTTCTTCGATTTGCCGACTCTCGACAAAATATCACTGAAACCCTTCGAGCCGAAATAAAAATATAAACGTATATCACAATTATTATTAACTGTATTTGAATACACATGAAATTAAAATAAATACTTTTTACTAAATTCCGATAATTAAAAAGACACCGGGACGCGCATACCGCGAACTCGAGTTCAAATTAAATGAATCGCGCGCATGGACGAAGGGGCGATCCGATGAAAATAGAATATGAAGTAAATGCAAATTTCTAAATATAAGGAAATGGGACGACGTTTTAGATGGTAATATATTTGTTGCTTCAATTTGAAAGGAATTAAACCCAGTCTTTACTTCCGTAATCCCGTTCCTTCTCACATTCGAGGCATTCTCTTAACAAATATTCAGAATTATTAACAATACGTGTGTAAATATCTCGTAATATTGGCTAGTCTTCATTACGTATTTGCTAGCGTTGAAATGGTTCTTTCGTTCTCATGTAAATACATGCTAAACGTTGAACTGGACAGGCCAGATCTCGGGTCAACTGGTTCTTGTAAACGCTAAACGTGGAACTGAACATGTCAGATCCCTGCAAGAAATAGCTGGAGGCAGCACTAGTATGGAGAACACGCAAAACCCGGTGGCCGTGAGCACGTGAGCACTCCTCCTTATTTCCTCTGATTTCCTCTTTGGACTTATACCAGACCAGGCCGCGTGAGCACAATGAGCAATCTCGTTCCCACTCAGCTCTGATGTGAATATGTTCCTTGGTGATTGTATCTGTTTTTAATATCACTGTGCTACGCTAATTATTTGTGGTATGTATTCAAAAACTTTGCTTGAGATATGTACATAGATTTGCCTATATGAGTCAATATTTAATATTTAAATTGATCGTATTCGAAAAAGCGAGATTATTAAAAATAGAATCACTAATAACTAGTTAGGGGAATAAGGAACAATGCTAACTAAGATTAAGAGAACAAAGAGAGAGCGGTGAGATAAAGTACGTTGAGGACAGGTATGAGAAAAAATGTATATACATAAAGAAAGAAAAGGCGTACTTGTTTTGAATCCTCGAGTTAAGCACCTGTGAGATAACACTAATCTTGTCATTCCATAAGCATAGTTATCAGTAGAATTTATACGTTACATGGTAGTAATACCTATTGATATGATATTAATAATGTAGTTTCTGTTTTAGATAAACATGTATCCTATTTATGTGTTAAAAGAGCTGGTTAACAATTATTTCCAAGGGGACGAACCATGGAAAATAGTGACCATAACAAGTACAACCATTCTTAGCTCAGTATGGCTATGGAATTTTGTCTTCCAAGAAGAAAGTACGATTAATTTTGATATTCAATTTTCGTATCAAACGTTTCTAATAATTTCATCCCATTGTAATTTTCATACTTCTTTCAGGTCTTGCTGAAAGGGCTAAGAAGCAGATGTTTAGTTTAATGAATTGTATACCTGCTATCAGGAACAAGATCGATCAGGAACTGGATAATATTAATGAGACATTTAAAGAAGAAGTGTTGCAGAGGATGAAAGATGTTCTTTTTATTGTAAAACTCCCAGAGGAGGGCATAAAACCAAAGGAGATCATAGAAAAAGTAAAGCAATCTATTCAGTTAGGTAATGCAATTATTAAAAAGAATAGAAATTGCGTTGAGTTATGCAACACACATAAATGATCGTCTAATATTATTAGGTAGTTACGATTGGAAAAGTGGCAGAGTGTCTGGTGCCATCTACAGAATTGATACTGATCTCTTACAACTGATGGGTGATATTTATAGCATTGCATCTTATACAAATCCATTGCACCCTGACGTTTTTCCAGGTGTATGCAAAATGGAAGCAGAAGTAGTTAAAATAGCTTGTAATTTATTTCACGGCGGTGAAGATTCTTGTGGAACGGTGAGTTATTTTTAGAAATAAATGTCAAGCGATTGATAACTTAAAATGCAATTCATTACAGATGACCAGTGGTGGTACGGAGTCAATTTTGTTAGCATGTAAAGCGTATAGGGATTATGCAAGGCAAGTGAAGGGTATCAAGAAGCCAGAGATAGTGGTACCTGTGACTGTACACTCTGCTTTTGATAAAGCTGCCCAGTACTTAAAAATTAAAGTGCGTATCGTACCTGTAAACCAAAGTAGCTATACTGTTTGTATCAAGTCTATGGAAAGAGCTATTACGAGAAATACAATAATGGTGAGCAAGAGTCCCTTCAGTTGATATTTAAATCGAGCTCTCATGTTTGAATTTAAGTGATATTTATAACAGTTAGCAGGATCAACGCCAAATTTCCCATATGGGACAATGGATAATATTGAAGCAATATCTAAGCTGGGAGTGAAGTACAATATCCCAGTTCACGTTGACGCTTGTCTCGGTGGATTCTTACTTTGTTTCATGCCCGACGCTGGTTTCGATGTACCACCTTTTGACTTTAGACTTCCCGGTGTTACTAGCATATCAGCGGACACACATAAAGTACATATAAATACTTTCTGTATGCACGTATAAAATTAATTCCACTTCTACCAACTTTGTTTCGTTTATTTTTTAGTACGGGTATGCTCCGAAGGGTTCATCGATCATTCTTTATAGAAACAAAAAGCTGAGGCACCATCAGTATACTATAACAACTGATTGGCCCGGTGGTATTTATGGTTCGCCGACTGTCAGTGGCTCGAGAGCTGGTGGTATTATAGCTTCGTGTTGGGCAACGTTAATGTACTTCGGTTACAATGAATATCTCGAATCGACAAAGAAAATTATTGAAACTACTAAATATATTGAACAAAGGTTCTTATTTTTGTCTTCATCAGCGGTTCTGTCTCTTTACTCGTAATTAAATATATAAAATTAATTGCAGGTTGAGGAAATTGGATGGAATTTTTATTTTTGGTACTCCGGCCACCTCAGTTATTGCACTGGGATCAAACGATTTTGATATTTATAAATTATCGGAAGCTTTAAATGAAAAAGGATGGAATTTGAATCCACTTCAATTCCCTTGCGGTGTACATCTCTGCGTTACGTATGTTCATACGCAGCATGGTGTCGCGGACCAATTTTTAAGCGACGTTCAAACTGAATTAAGCACGATCCTAAAGAATCCAGAAATTCCCGTCGAAGGAAGGGTGAATATGATTAATATAAATGTAATACAATGCAATATTAAATTACTCTTCTTTCAGTTCGCAATTTATGGAATGAGTCAAAGCATACCGGATAGAAGCATCGTCAGCGATTTTGCCAAATGTTATTTGGACTCTATGTACTTCACACCTAACACTCAGGCCGCAATCAGTAACGAGCCAAGCAACTGAATTGCATGCACTAATTATTGTAAATTTTCGGATCATAACTTTTATTGTAAAACATGAATGAAACGCGTCTTTACTGCTCAAAAACGCTCCATATTCGTTCAGCCAAATACGGTAGAGATAGCGTTGTTCTCCCCACAAAAATTTACCAAATGTAAATATTTAATACATGTTTTCTAACGGCATATTGAACTATTCAGACAGTCCGTTTTTACAGTACAAAAGTTTATTCTAATCGAGGTAATATTTTTCTTAACAATATTTTTACATACATTTCAACCAGGTAACTGATAATGTACAACTGTATTTCATAATAGGTTG
>NW_017151492.1:1256753-1261687 GCF_001652005.2 Ceratina calcarata
CGTATCACCTACCAAATCTGAGCCACCGATTCCAATGTTAACGACATCTTCGATCGGTTTGCCGGTGAATCCTTTCCACTGTTTCGACAATACCTACAAGACGCAACAGAGCGAATTAAATCTTCGTATTTAATAAATAAAAACATGCATTTAATTGATTATGTTACCTCGTTAGTGAACTGTTTCATATGATCCAATACGGCGTTCACATCTGGCATTACATCTTTATTATCAACCAGTATTGGCTTGTTACTTCTGTTACGCAAGGCAATATGTAAAACTGCCCTGTTTTCTGTGAAATTAATTTTCTCTCCTTTGAACATGGCATCCCTTGCAGCTTCAATTTCACGTGCTCTTGCCTAAAAATAATTATAATTCATTACAATCAGTTATAGGAAACGAATAATCAAGAGTTCATGTCTTATCATGATGTATAATTTTTAATACTTATGTAACATTATGCTAGATGATGATTCCAATAATAATTACAATTCTAGCATTGTATCGTTTTAGTACTTATGTAATATAATACATACCAGATCCATTAATAATTGCAATGCTTCTTCGGTGAGACGATTCTTGGAATAATCCAGCAAAATAGGTCCATCGTCGGGTGTAGAAATTTCTAAGCTGGTCAATGAACATATTGTAAAAATAACGCTTATGTTACACTATAAAACTGAATAAAAATTTGTCAATATATGACATAGTAAATGAATATCTGACAAACAATCTAAACTGAAAATATCTACTAAAGACATGTTATAAACGAAGAGAATGAATAAAGAAATTGTAATCAAGGTCAGAATTTCATTGGAACCGACAGCCTTCAGAAGGTCGCGTGAAGGTCACATATCAAGGATCGGCGAAACTTACCTAAAATTTTCGTAACGCTTGGGATTCTGCTGGAAGAGGTCGATTATCTTAAGTTTCGAGCCGTTCGCGTCGTAATATTGTTGCAATTTCGACCATGCCACCTCGGCCGTTAAATCCAGTTTCGCTTTCATGGTTTTAGGATTCAAGAGAACCGCGCTGGAAATCGGAAAAGCTGAGATCGTACCTCCTCTACGTTCAACGACTCACCAGACAATACAATACGCACGATATATAGTCAATACATAGATGCAGTACTTACGTCTGTATGCTGAAGAAGCGCTGGAAGCGCACTGACACCGACATTTATAATAAGCTGCGCTACATCGCAATGAAACTCGCCTTAGAATTATTTTTATAAAAACGAAGAAGCTTCAGAAAAAAAGTTATCAACAGAATGAAACGTACAAAAGATAACATTTTATATATATATTAATGATTAGCTTTCATTATTATAGCTTCTCGTTTACTGGTTTATTTGGTATCTGCCTTTCCCTATTTATGTATTCGACGTCTACATATGTTCGTGCCCACGGATCGCTAACGCAGCTAACAATAAACTTCAAGCAACATTGTATAGAAAACTGTGGACTCTGAATTTTCACGTTGTCTTCTTGTTCTGAAGGGATTAATTGCCACGTTACGCACTGCTACAGTGAATAGAACGAGGAAAATACAACGAGACTACAATTCCACTGACCTAGTGGACTGTTTATATTCTGGGACATAAAATGGTAATCGACTGTTGTTTTGACTGCTTCTCAAATCTTTAGTATTTATTCGTAGTTTTAATAATCCTGTTGACAAATTTCATATTAAGAGATTTGCAAATTAAATATCTACAATTTTGTACATGCACTGAAACTTGTAAACATTTGAGTAAACAATGAATATTGTTTCTCTTCATTCATTCTTAAACCTAATAGAATAATGCAAATGTAACATACTTGTTTTCGTTTGCAGTCTCACACAATATTATTGCTTCAACCAGGGAGCAGGGCTGAAACGAGGACTTATTCTGATTACGAGAGTGTAATCGAATGTATGGAAGGTAAAATTATGAGAACATTCTTATATAAAGCATAATTTAACTTAAAACAATGTCAGTTGTATAAAAATCTTGCAAACATGGAAAAGAATGGATTATAAAAGTCTGATTTGTCCAACATAGGTGTATGTAAAATTTATGAGGCCCATTTGAGAAGAAGAAACCCAGACACACCAACGATAACGTACGATATCAGTCAGTTGTTTGATTTTATTGATGAACTTACAGATCTGTCTTGCCTCGTTTATCAAAGATCTACGAATACGTATGCCCCTCACAACAAAGATTGGATTAAAGAGAAAATATATGTTTTACTTCGTGGAGCTGCGGAGCGTAGTAAATAATGTCCGACTGACGAGGCGAGCCAGTTAACTTAATTTAAAAAAAGAAGAAAAGGAAAACAGTCATGCGATAATATTAAATTTTGCCACTCCGTGGCAGAGACGCCTGTCGCTGCCACACACCTAAGTTCTCTGTTTCATACTTTTATTTACATCCTATATTACGATTTGTAATAATTCACGATGACGCGAGGACAGGAGACACGGTTATATGTATAAGATAACATTAAGTAAAACATACGTACGTATATACTATCGTTTATGATAATAAAAATGTATACCCTAAAGGGAAGTCATTTGCTATTACATTTTTGTTCTGCTATTCTTATTTCTACGTATGTTGCCAATTCTTATGTCACGTGTATACATTTGTAATCATGTGTTCGATTATTGTCTTTTAACTAGCTTCGATTATAAGCAGATATTCAATAAAGTAAAACATTTTTTTAAGTATTACGCAAGCTAAGTTTTATTCACAATACCAGTCTTTGTGATTGTTACAAATGAAGACAGGAAGGAATAATAAGAAATCGTGTCGAGGAAAAAGATTATAAATATTCAGTATTTGTATATACGTCGCCCTGGACACAAATACCAAATACCGCCCCTTAAGATACATATTTTTTATTTTCGAATTCGTACTAAACTTCCTGGTTTCTTTAATTATGAAACTCTGCATTGTACTAATAATAAGGAGTCATGAATTGAAATCTTCATGAATGAAATTCACGTACTTGTATTAAATGAAGCATCTGTCGATCATTTTGCAATGCTTGGCTCGATTCTAATCATTTCGACGAAAGTATATATTATGTCTTGCAGCTTATCTGTTGATGGCCGAGTTACTAAACACGTGCGCAAAATAATAGCCTTCTACAATATGCAAAATACTAGGAAGAATATGAAAACGTAGCTAAAATTATTCATTTCCGTTAGTCTATGAATAAATTGATTTATCAATTGTATTCATAGTAAGTGTATGCACATGCATTTGTTATTAATTAAATCTGTCTCAGCGAAGAATGTGAATTTGATAAAATAACGCTATAAGTATGTCCGGTTTTTATAATTCCTAGAACGATTAAGTTGTACGCGTGATCTGTCATATAAGAAATGCTACTTATTATTACTCATTCTTAAACGATTCACGTTACATTTAATTTCACTGATCTAGACGTCTATATGTAATCACGCATACATATTTATGGCTCTTGTATAGATTTGCACTTTGCCGCGGTATAAAAGTACGTGTGTATGGAAATGATACATATAGGTATATAAGACGTACGTATCGCATACTGGTTTACGCATTGCGTTTGCATCAGCTGTCTGTGGTTATTAAACGCAGCAGTTTTATCGCTGCACGAGAGGCGAAGGAGGAGAGTTTATATAGTTATGTAAGATAACGAGGGGTGAACGAAACAACGGAGCCGGAGGAACAAGAAAATTGCATAGTATCTGCAAAATTTCAGTTGTTTCATAGGCTAATTGCCAGACTAGCGAACCGTCGAACTCAGTTCTGAACGTTGCCGTACGCGACGGCCTAACGTGAGTCTGATACACGTTTATTTATTAACGATACACCGTGCTACGAGGTTTGTCATTGAACAAAAGTAAAAGTATCAAAGGATTTTTGTAATACAGATTTCAGTGACGTACTCCGTGGATTCCTGCGATCGTACGCGGTACGATGACGAGTGTTCGATAGTGTTTGAATGTTAATTTTGTACGTGAGAACCGTCCTGTTTAGCAAGCGTCAGATGTAGCCAGAGTTTAAAGTGACATCAATTATCGCGGAGTCTTGTGATCAGACGATATTTAGAGTGTTCTGTGATAATTTTATCAGCACCGGTGGCAACAAAGAGAATGTCTAACAGCAAGACTGAAGTCGATCCTTTCAGCGAAACATCATTAGAATTCCAAAGCTGCGAAGGTAAAATCTCTATTCAATTAATACTTATTTAAATGCGATTTAATCGATGAAACGTCCTAAAGAGTTTGTCAATTATACCTCGCCTGTAAGTGTAATGTACATACTTGACGTCATGTAGTACACGCGTGTAACATTGAATTCTGGAGCACGTTTTACAGAACCAAGTTTAAAGGAAGAAACGCAGGAGCCGACGTGTGCTGAACCTCTGACAGCTGAGCAAATAAGATGGTTTTATAAAGACGGCGTAGACAAAAGATGGGTAGAATTCTGTGGATACGATAGCTTAAGGATTGAGAGTGCATGGCGAAATTATGAACATTTACTTAGCAAAAGTAACGATGCTACCTTCGACCCACCCCCCATAGAGAAAATAGTTGTTAGAGGAGGGATGTATGACGTGGAGCTAGATAAAATGAAGTGCGTTTCTATATATTGTCAAGGTATATAAAATTCATTTAATTTAAATCGTTTTATTAAGTGTAATTAAATTAGAATTAGTTCAGTCGATTGGAACCGAGAAATTTCTTTGTTTCCACAGCTATTTTCTTATGAACATCTGCATTGCTATGTCTGCCATAAAGATTGATTCATCCTTGAATTCATTGTAGCCAATTCCCTTTAACCATGATTAATTTCTCTACGGCATCAAAGTCCAATTGCCAGCATCATGTATTTGTCGTCGCACATTTACTACATGTTCGGCACTTGATTGTCGCTCCATTTCTTGCTTGTATAGAGT
>NW_017151492.1:1261999-1264345 GCF_001652005.2 Ceratina calcarata
GAGGGTTTAAAGTCGCTGCGGTAATGGAAGATAAACCTCAGGATATCGATCACATAATATTCGTTATTCATGGGATTGGTCAAAAGAGAGATACCGGAAAGATTATTCGTAATACAACTTTGTACGTAAATCATATAACTAACAATTATTATGCATTTTAAGAAGAAATCTAATACCGTTCTTTATTGTTTGTTAGATTCAGGGATTGCGTAGATTGGTTGAAACAGAAATACTTTCCTAATTCGAATTACAGAGTTGAATTTTTCCCCGTTGAATGGCGATCGTCGTTGAAACTCGACGGAGGTACGTGGTTAAAGTTTACAGAGTGTATCTATTTTTAGCTATACATTTACTCAATCAAGTAAATCCTACTAAGCGTTGTACATAAACAATAATTTCTAGGTATAGTAGAAGCTATCACACCATTTAGCGTAGTGAGCATACGGCACTTGTTAAATAACTCGGCAATGGACATACTCTACTATACGAGTCCTCTTTACGGTGGGGAAGTAAGAGCAGGCTTGCAGAAAGAGTTGAATAGATTATACTTCATGTTCGCTAGTCGTCATCCCGGATGGAAAGGGAAAGTCTCGATTCTAGCACACTCGTTGGGATGCGTAATCGTTTATGATATCGTGACAGGTTGGATGGGTCCGGATACGAGACCGCCGTCCCCAGAGACTCAAGAAATTTTCAAACAGCGATTACAATTTCCAGTAAGTGTCAGTACATCACACGTACACGTTGCCTAACGTTTATATACGACGAACATAAACTTGATTCAACGTACCGTTTAGAGATTTTTCGAATAAATTTTTTTCATCGTTCCAGATTGAAAATTTATTTTGTTTGGGTTCTCCGCTATCAGTATTTCTCGCATTACGTACACCTCTATCGAACAAAACAGACGTGATGCCTCAAGGTTTATGCAAACGATTTTACAATATATTTCACTGGTCTGATCCCGTAGCTTATAGAATGGAACCGCTCCTAGAGAGAGAATATAGCAAAATTGAACCGGTTCTTATACCACCGTACGGAGGAGGGGAGGGCCAACAAGCGGAACAGCCGGCTCCAACGATAACTAACGCCGACCAACCTTTTCCTACTTCAGGTACAGCTTCAACAGTTTCCATACGTTTTATCTTCGCTTTATGTACATATGTCTAAGGTAGATTGTGTTTAGTTGCAGACACCGATGAGAGAGACGAAAATCCTGTAGATATATCTAATCGTACGCCGGACAAAGGTTGGAGTCTTTGGGGATTAGTTCGAGCTGGCTGGAACGTTAAGGAAGGTGTTCCTACGTCTATCCAACCGGACCAAGGTAAAAATAATATATATACATATCGGCTATCTGTAGATTTTCGTTATATGTCTCTCTTTCTCTCTTTGGTAGTGTCTCATCCGATTTTCATCTTGATTTTCTCGCGATGGTTGCTCGTAGTGAAAAGTGTTCCAAACAAGGCTTGCTGAGATGTGAAAATCGAGTGAGACACAGATGTACAGAAACGTTAACATTCATAGAATAATCATATGTCTTTGTACTTCATTAGAATTAACAGAACGATTGGATTACGTGCTCCGAGCGAGTTTAGGAAGAAATTACTTATACACATTAGCAGCTCATACAACGTATTGGAGCAATTACGACGTAGCCTACTTTGTGCTAACACGACTATTCCCAACGTTAGAAACGTGATGTTGGTTTGTACATCTATTTAAAACGGAATGCAATTAGATTCTACGAAAATTTACTAGTCCACTAGTAGGCCTTTAACTAAAATTCAATATCTTAAGTAGGCCTACCGACAAAACGATCTGTGATAATGGGGGAAAAAAAGGATACAATAATATCGTAGATTATACGCAATTGTTTTATATCGCTCGCATAATTTAACATTAGCACGGTCGAGTTTCACATCCAAAAAAAAAGACAAACAAATAACGAAATACGATTTTGCCTCAGAGCCTGAATCAGAGTCGACTTTACGTATTCTAAAATATTGCCTGTTTATAACACGCATATCATTCCACGATTTAGCCACTCCAGCCCCCTGAGAAATAGATTACTTCTCATAATTTTATATGGGAATATCGTGAATAATTTAATAGAAAATCTGTTTCAGGGTATTCATACATTGAAACGTAATTTTAAAGCTTGAAGAATAAAATTCCAAGTGAATTGTGAATTCCAAAAAATTGTATTCCCATAAAAAGATGACAATTATTTTTCTGGGCACTTGAGTGGCACCCCCATAAACGATAGGATGAATATACAATTATTTAAATGATCGAATCATTTTGTTGTTGGTTATTAGCAAATTTATTTTGATTAAAGAAACA
>NW_017151492.1:1265185-1266133 GCF_001652005.2 Ceratina calcarata
ATTATAACGTATATCAAAGTATTGTTATATAAATTGAGAACTTATATAAATTATATACATAGCTCATCATGAAAATCCAAATTAAATTAATAAATATCTGAATATAAATTGTATAATTAAACGTAGGATTAGATAATGTATGCGCGATGCCAATAATATATTATTAGAGTCTATTATTGAAATTTATCCAATTTTATTATATCTATTGAAAATACATATACAATAGAGTATATATTAAAATATAATGTACATGACCTTATACACAATAAACATTATATTTTCTTTAGAATACCCTCGTGATTTATTCCCACATATAATAAACTATAAAACATATGCATGCACATACCTTTGACTATATGGAATCGTGAAAAAATTAGTGTATGTATTACTTACATATATGCAATATATAGCTGTTCCAGAAGGAGACAATATATATATAAAATATATATGTATATGCATGCGGGCGGCCATGCAGCCGATGCAGCAGACGCAGCCATCCGTAATTATATGTACAATGTTCACGCTGCTAATGATTTGTGATTTAATTTTCATACCGTTTTGTACTTTGAACTTGTAAAAGTGTGCTATGTAATTGGCGCGTAGCAATTAAACGGCAATTATAAATGATTGTTAACGTAACCATGTTTTGCACGGTGGCCGGATCAGGATTCCGACTACCGGTACGCGTACACAATATGTGATCGCCGCTAGCTGTGATGTGCTTTATTAACGTTTTATAAAAAGGTGTATGGAGATATTTACGTGGTTTAAAACATTGCCGAATCGAAGAGAGCGAAACTTGTTTATATAGGAAACTTATTGAGACGATAGAACAATGTTATAAGTATACGTTGTCTTTGACGTACATACATAACATCGGTTATCGGGTCAGTTACTATGCTAGCGAACGACAAACGTGGATGATTTGTGTACTCTTAGATACAATAC
>NW_017151492.1:1268178-1271699 GCF_001652005.2 Ceratina calcarata
CTTTGACTATATGGAATCGTGAAAAAATTAGTGTATGTATTACTTACATATATGCAATATATAGCTGTTCCAGAAGGAGACAATATATATATAAAATATATATGTATATGCATGCGGGCGGCCATGCAGCCGATGCAGCAGACGCAGCCATCCGTAATTATATGTACAATGTTCACGCTGCTAATGATTTGTGATTTAATTTTCATACCGTTTTGTACTTTGAACTTGTAAAAGTGTGCTATGTAATTGGCGCGTAGCAATTAAACGGCAATTATAAATGATTGTTAACGTAACCATGTTTTGCACGGTGGCCGGATCAGGATTCCGACTACCGGTACGCGTACACAATATGTGATCGCCGCTAGCTGTGATGTGCTTTATTAACGTTTTATAAAAAGGTGTATGGAGATATTTACGTGGTTTAAAACATTGCCGAATCGAAGAGAGCGAAACTTGTTTATATAGGAAACTTATTGAGACGATAGAACAATGTTATAAGTATACGTTGTCTTTGACGTACATACATAACATCGGTTATCGGGTCAGTTACTATGCTAGCGAACGACAAACGTGGATGATTTGTGTACTCTTAGATACAATACTTATATAATATCATAAACTAACGGTACTTATTCTATATATTCTATCTAATACAGTACTTAAAATACGTTCCTTGTTTTTACATATACGTACATACACGTACTCAGTTTGCTCGGTGAATTTCATATTGCACCTGTTTAGAGTTTTCATATTATAATGTATTTACAGCATAATGAATAATAATTTAATCGCTGCTGCCATCGGCGTAACCGTTGGCGTGATAAGTGCAGTTAGCATTTTTATTTATCGAAAGATTCTGGCTAATCAGCAGTACATCACGACGACGTCTGATTTAAATACTGCTAATAAAAGAATTGATGAACTGCTGTCGGAATTAGAAGCTCTAAGGTAATACGTATATGCTAATAAATATTAGTGACAATTGTTAAAATTGTTAACACTTATCTCACTTGTGTTGTTTATCACTTTATTCAAGGTTGCAACTAAGGCAGCAAAAGAAGAAGAGAAAAATTTCACGAAAACTGAATTCCAGTGATAATACGTATACGTTGACAGATAATGAAGCAACGGATATCGACGTTTTCTCAACAGACACTGACATCGGAGACGACGAGTTTTACGATTGCTCAGATGGTGACAGTGAGACTGAATTAAGGTTGGTATAATAATAAATGTATTTAATATACGACAGAACGTAAGTACGTCGAATTACTATAAATGACACGTACGAGGATTTGTAATTTATTCTAGTAAAAATCAGCTTCCTGAGGAAACGTCTTAAGAAACGTTCGATTTAATTCACGATTTAAGCATGATCACACTTACTTGTACTAAACTAAACTAAATTTGGGAAGTTAGAGTTTGATTATTTTGGCAAGTTATTTTAATGATGTAAAAGGAAGAGATTATATGTTCAGTAATGTAGGATCTCAGAGGAACTGAACCAACTGGAGGTAATACTTAAGGAGATCGATGAACAAGAGAAGGGACAGTTCGTCGTCGACACTTACTATAAATTACAAACGTTGGTCAACTCCCATCATCGGGACAATGTAGAAATAGTTTGGCGATTTGCTAGGGCTTGCTATAATCAAGCAGAAGCCCAGACTGATAAGAACGTTAGGAGGTCGTTCATTCTCGAAGGTGGAGCGACGCATTCTTATTTCTAATCGTATGCATGTACATCGATTGAAACGAACTTTTTATAGGGATACAAGCCTGTGAGAAAGTTATTGATATTCGAAACTCGAATTTGTACAAGTGGTATTCAATTCTGATAGGACTGAACGGCGATTACTTATCGATGTCAGATAAAATAAAGAACGGCGTAGTTTTTAAAAATTATGTAGAAATGGCTTTGGAAATGCAACCAGATGACTTTGAACTGCAATACCTCTTAGGAAGGTTTAAATACGAAATAGCTAATTTAAGTTGGATCGAGAAAAAGGTTCCTCTTCACACTTGACAATAAAGTGCTACCTACTTGTATTTCATAATCCCATAAATTTGTTACTTTCCCAGGTGGCAGCAACATTGTTTGCCGAATTGCCGAGCGTCACGCACGAAGAAGCGCTCGCCTGTTTTGAGAAGGCAGTGAAATTAGGAAGTAAAAATCCTTTCGCTCAATTGTACATTAGCAAATGTTACGCGGCACTGAAGGAATATTCACGTGCGATCGACATACTGAACGGGATCTTAGAGAAACCGAAGGCAGAGACGGCCGACGACGAGAAAGTGCACGCGGAAGCGAGTAAACTTCATAAGAAATACTCAGGATATAATTCATAACGAAAGACGAAATATTCCAACGTCCGTTCCGTATATATTATAGTTCTGCTATGCGCCCGCGTGTAAAAAGACGACTCTTATAGCCTACCTACGCGTTTACATAAAACAATTTATTAATAAATTATTATACGGAGTATATAGGTACTAAACGAATCTTCGACACGTTTTATCTATTATATAGCAGGTATTGTGACAGTTTTTTATTTTAATTAAAATTTTATAAGAGGATGTAATTTGTAAAGATCTGCATATAGGGAGGTACCGTTCGGTGCAGACGTTTTTGTAAATTATTAAACATGTACTTTGTTCGCGCGATTTAGGAAATTATATTTTATACGTGTACGTGCATATACAATAGGATAGATCGAGGATCCTGGGTTCAATTATTTTCGTAAACCGTTTTTTAACATTTATTATTTTTAACGTTACGACTATATTTAAGGTTTAAGTGGAACTTCAAGAAATACATTTTTCCATAATTAAATCGCAGCGACTTATAAATATTTGATTACAGTGATTGATCCCCAGAACATTCATCGTTCCAATAGAAATATCCTTTCAATATATTTACTAATATCACTTATCTTTATATTGTTTATCTATTAATAACAGCGACTGATGATTATTGGTTTATTGGAAATCCAAGGTAACGTTTAAATAATTATCATTATTTTCGCTTAAATTTCGTTTATTTGCTTGAACAAGCGAAATACGATAATGATAAAATATCTATAATATTTTTACGCTTTATTTAATTATTTCGTTTTAATATTTCGAGGAAATACCGTATGTAGCGAGAAAAGTTAGACTTTTATTGACGATCGTAAACTTTTGTTTTAGTAGATCAATAATGGTCCGACACAGCATCCCACGGGTCGGCATATACCGGGGTGGAGAATGGGGCGAAAGGGATGAAGTAGAGAGAAGCCCCTCTAGTAAAATAGAAGGGAAGCCAGAGAATACATTTCACAGCCTGGGTGGTAGTTAACGTAGTTGCAAGCTTAAAGAAGTGGTGGTCGCGCAGAACATACAGATGACAAGGTGAATTTTACAGTGTAACTTTGAATATTTACAAAATTTTGAATTTTATATCAAGTGTTTCTCTCTCAATCTCTCTCTCTCTCTCTCTCTCTCTCTTACTCTCTAGAGATTCTTGCGTAAATATAAGTAAA
>NW_017151492.1:1272094-1274204 GCF_001652005.2 Ceratina calcarata
TCAGAAATGATTCCCTGTAGATAAATATTTTTAAAAAGTATAGTTTATAACTAAGTAAATGTTTAAGTATTTCTACATAATAAATAACTGTTGTAATTATATTTTCCAATGTTTAAGACACGATCGGAGATGCGTGGAGTCGTACGTGGTACATTATACTGTGCGTTATGGTACGGCAGCATAGTGGCTGGTTTTTTATTTATCGCTTGCCCTATGTTACCGCTGTTATTCCTCAGTCCTCCGAAATTTCGAAAATGCGGCGATCGTTTATTCTCCTGCTGGGAACTCTATTCCACGGTAAGTAAAAGAAGCAGATAGTCTTCGTTCTCTCAAGAAGAAATTCATAAATCTCTGTATTGATTCCAGGCCCTTTTAAAAATGTTCGGTGTGAAAATCGTGGTCTCAGGGGATCATATATTACCGGACGAATCCGCTATTCTGGTAATGAATCACAGGACACGTGTAGACTGGAATTTTTTATGGGCCGCGATGTACCAGGCATGTCTGCCTAGTATAGCGGCTCATAGATTGAAGTTTGTTTTAAAGGACGCTATACGACACATTCCAGGGCCAGGTAATTAAATTCTAATATACAAAATGAAGAGAATGGATGTTTAATAGTATTGCCGATTTATACAATAATTGTGATTGTGTAACAGGATGGATAATGCAAATGAATGGTTTCCTTTATATAACGCGTCGCTGGGAAGTAGACCGAGATCGATTGTCGCGGACGTTAGATTATTTAGTGGCCCTCGGCAGACGCTCCCAGTTGCTTATATTCCCTGAGGGTACCGACCTGACGAAAACCAGCAAAGAGAAATCGGATAAATACGCGGTGCAACACGTTTTGCCGCAGTACACGTTCACGCTTCATCCGAAAACGACGGGGTTCAGTTATCTGGTTCGTCACCTTCAACAATCAAGCTACCTCGACGCGGTTTACGACTTAACGATAGGGTATCCCGATTACATACCGCAGACCGAGGTGGACCTGATTAAAGGGAATTTACCGAGCGAGATACATTTTCATATTAAGCGCATACCGTCGGCGGACGTGCCTACGCAGGACTTAACGTTGAGACGGTGGTTGGAAGACAAATGGTTCGACAAAGAACAAATATTGAATGAATTTTACCAGGAGAAGAGATTCTCTGCTGAAGCTTGGCCCTTAACGAGACTGCGCCCTTTATACGTTGCTTTCGTATTCTGGACTATTTTAACTGGTAAGATCATTCACCATCATTAATTTGTTTTATGATAGATCGTCACTTTTAAGAGTATTCTTTGTTCTCAGGCGCTGCCGTTGTGTTAATGTTTACTTCGCCGGTGTTTCAATTATGGGCACTGATCCATGCGGTGTTCTTCGTCGCACTGTCGCTGTTCACTACTGGTTTCAGTCAGCTCGAGATGGGATGGTTCTGGCGTTGGAAGTCGCACTTTTCTACAGCAAAGAAATGTAGTTAATAAAATATGAAAAGGAACTTACGTAAGTAAAGTCTACCAAATTGTTCGATTTATTTGTGTCGTATCACATTATTATAAATGTGCTCAACGTTTTCACAGAAAGTCTGCATATTTATGTGAATTTAATATAGAATTTATAGAATGGCAAGCCCATTCCATTTATTGATAGCACATTATTGACGTAGTGTCGAAATTTCATTTAAGCAATATACTCGTTACGTATAATTTAGTGTAAAATATATTGTTCGCAGCTAGTAAAAATTCCTTATTCCGATTACTTACGTGCATATAAGGGATTCAAGTAGCGTTAACAGTTTATTATGATCTATTCGTAAGATCTATTAACAAGGAACCAATATATAATCGATTCTGATGAAGTTTTATAACTTTGTATCTTCTTTTTCCCAGTCGACTGATTGTATGATAAAATTGTATTTTTCTTGAACACTGTGAAAACGTTACGAAACGGAGAATTGATCTCATAGGTATGGCATCACTACTTGATATATTGCAGTGTGCGAAACCGAATCTGTGGTACTGAATTTATTGATAGTGTAGAAAAAAATTGGTACTCTTTTTAGCAATTAATATTAATAGCTATCCCATCGACGATCCTGCATAATTACAGGATGACTACTTAGTG
>NW_017151492.1:1274922-1292785 GCF_001652005.2 Ceratina calcarata
CTGATTTCTTTTTAAAAAATGCGTTTCTAAAGTGCATAAACTTTTGGGATTGATTGTATAGCCAATACATCCTTAAGGGTACGTGTAATTTTGCAATAATTATGATGAATTTCAAATTGTGAATTTAAAAGAGGAGGAGAATTTACAAAAATGCAGTCACACTATTGTAGATATTTTGGGAAATATGACTATCAGTATTTACTGTTTGGAATCTTAAAAGCGAAATTTTCTGTTTAAGGGGATAGATTCTGATCTCTGGGTTTCTGCCATTCGATTCTATTTCTCAGAGAATCAAGACAAAACTCGTTTTATTTTATGGTAAATTCTAGTAGGTCGCTCTGGTCACTCAATAAGATCATGCGAATATTTAATAAAATAAGTGTTACAAAGCAAAGCAATGGTAATTACTATGCTTTGGATTTTAAGCAATTTTATACGAATTTGAGATTGTTCTGAGTAAAATAAGAGCCAGGGATGTACCTCATACTAAACATTAAAACGACTGATTCTCTGAGAAATAAAAATACAAAATCGAATAGCATAAACCCATAATTTAGTTATTAATAGAATAGAGCAAAAGATGTCAAAAATTAATAAATGTTAGATAAATCACGTAACTACCCTATCCCCTTAACTCGCGATTAAAATCAATCTAGCTAACAATGGACACAGTGCCTCATTATCTCATATTTCAAATCAAGTACAAATAATGTACATAATTCCAAATCGCGATAAAATGACAAACTTGAGAAGTTTTAAATTCGTTTTGCAATAATAAAAGGTATGAGATAGTCACGCACTCACCTCTTCCTTTTAAAATTGGTATTAAAAAACCATCTTACGAATTTTAATACATGTACTATCTTAATATGAACACGTAGCGTACATTTGAAGAAATATTTATGTGTCCCTATCCGATGTACGATTAATACGATGTGAACGAAACATGTATAACGTATAAACTCCAAGTACCTAGGTACGTTTGATTTTTCTAATCGAAGCTCTATTTTTCTATAGCTATAGAAGTGTTGAAGACACATAAGTAAAAGTGAATTCATGTGCCAAAGAAATATATATATATATATATAAATCTGTGTGCGTGTGTGTGTGTATTAATGTACTTTTTTGAATATATTAATATATATAAGACAGAGAGTAAAGAAGACAGTGATACTCCGTGTAACGGAGTGAAGATATTGCGACTACTGTTTGTATATTAACGAAATTACTCGTATAATTAGAAGATGTAAAGCAAAGTAATAAACTTGTCTCAATGTATGTACGTAAATCGCTGTAACAAAGTTGTAAACTGTTTATTTCGTGTAAAAATGTATTCGTCGATAGTTAAATATACACACACACAGTATTATATGGAAAAATAAATCAAATGTATATAAAGAGGATACATTTTATTCACGTAGATAGAAATCTGATTAAGCACATGAATAAATCCGTTGAGGATGTAATTATGATCGTTGGAACAAGCCCGATTGAACAAAGATCACGTGTTTATTTAATTGATGTAAATAATAACAAATAATTGTTACCGTCACATCGATTATTTTATATAACAGCTCTTCTGTAAAATGGATTTATTGGACTCGGTATAGGACTCGCTTTCAATACACCTGCTGGTGGCTTCTTGTTCGCGTCGAAAGGTATAGCTGGACTCCTACGAATTTGTAACATATATTCGGACGTATGTTGAGCAGTGTTATGTTGAAGAGCGATCTTTACTCGTTTCTTCGAGTTCGTACTTTGAATCGCTGCCATTTTACTTTTCGAAGTTTGCTGGGTTCTCTGTAAAAGTATCAATGAATATAACAATTTCAAGAAGTTCTCAAAATGAAAAATTAATAAAGATCGAACAACGCAACTTACGTTTCCTAATTTTGAAAATATAGGTAATAACCATACTGGTTGTTTATTGTTAACCATGCTATTATCATTGGGTTCCTGCTCGATTGTTTCTGAATGTTCGGCTGCTGCTGCTGCAGTCTTGTTATCAAGGAGCGGTGCGTTATCAGAAACGTTCCACTTTCCAATAACTTTCGATTTTTTAGATTTCTTCTTCTTAACTTGCGCGAAGACATTTAATACCTTCGTAGATTTACTTTTATTTCCTTTTGATTTCAATTCTTTATCAGCTTCTTTATTAATCACTGTGGATGAATTTTTCGATTCGTTTTTACAGTTGCTGTCTGCGTCCATCTTCACAGTTTCATCCGTGTCACCTTGTATCTTCCTCTTCTTCAGTTTCTTTTTCCTCGAAATAAGCTCATCGTCCACCTCGTCGTCTGATATTTCTGAATGCGTATTTATTAATTTATCATCTAATTTATGCTTCATCTTCCTCTTCTTCCCGATTTTATTTTCGTGTACTTGAGCAACGTAATTTTCATTGTCGTCAGAATCTCCAAATTCCTCTTCGCTAAAGTCAGTATTCTTCTCTTCTGTCAATTGGCCATTTTTTTTTCTCTTACCCTTTTTATGTAGCGTATCCGAATACAATTCTTGTTCGAATTTCAAAAGCCGTATCGCAGCTGATTTGGATTCCATCTCTTTCTTCGATTTTTCTGGCACGATTATCTCCTTAATACCCAGCGGCATTTTATCTTGCGAGAGTTCGGTAAATCTATAAACATAGTTCCATCAAAAATTGATCCCTAGTCTTTTAGTTTTACAACGACTTACTCTTTGATAAGACGACGTAATTGCCTACGAGATTTGGTCGTCGACGAAGGATGAAATTTATATTGTTCTAACAGAGCAACTATGTCCTTCGCATTGAAAGGTATTTGCGGCAATTCCACGTTTACTCTACCAGCTCTTGGATCCAAAGGTTTCTCCGTGTCCTGCGACTGCTTCGTCTCTCTGCTCTGGGAAGCAGACTGTTTCTCTTCAGATTTTCTTGTTTCATTCACGTCAAATACTTCTTCATCTGACAATTCGAGTTTTTCCATAGCATCGATCGAGCCAGCTGGAAAACCAGCCTACACCAAAAAACGATCGTTTGTCAGCAATATTAAATAAAGTTTGAAGTAACAAGAACGTCATCGCTTCTTACATTTCTCCAAGCTTGAAACTTTTCCATATAATCCATACCGACATCCGATTGGAAAATTAAATATCTAAAAATGTTTTTCATGATAAATCTAATTCGCCTTTCATCTTCCATAGGTATAAGGAATTCGNAATAAAAATTGAATGTTTTAAAAATTATACGATTCTTTTATGGAGAAATACCGATTGTTGTGATGCTTACCATACAAAATTTATCTAGCCTATAATGATCTATACCGAACCATTCGATACCTAACGTTTTCAATGCACATTCCGTGTACAGCAATGCTACGTCCCTAGTTTTAAAACAATGTACAATTTTACTAAGACATTCAGCTAATTCCTCTTGAATCAAAGGTTTATCCGACATCCACATGCAATAAAATAAACCCTTCCATTGTCTTATAAAATCTGATTCTGTAAATGCTGGAAACGAGTAACAGGAAAATATCAGCTGCTACTGTCATTGTCAAATATATCTGTTTAACAAATTAAAATATTATCGACAGGTTTTTAGAAAGAAAAACACAAAACTTACGAAAGGAACTCTGCGAACGAACTGTTAACCATTTCCTCAAATTTTTCAACACTCTGTCTCGTATCACTTTATCTTTACTCGACAGTAAACGAGCGAATTTAATTTCCTGCGCGATAACCGCCGCTTTCTTGTCTCCACTATTATTATTCCTCGCCACATTTTGTTGTTCTTTGTGTTTTAATTTTAACTGAGCAGGTTTCCGCCGCGACGGTGCACGTGTACGTTGCGCTTTCTTAATAGCCATTCGGCTGATTATAATAATTCGAACGGTACGCTACAACCGGCGTCCGTTCTTTAAATCCTTATATCACTGATACACACGAAATGATAAATAAACTTAAGCTCGTATTTTTAATTCTTTCTTAAATACTTTGTCAACAACGACGATTCTACTCCACTTTGATTACTTTAACCTGTACGTACAAGACGTACAAGTCTGCTCTTATTCGTGAAGTTGGCAACTTAAATCAATTTCAATATGACGAGGGAACAACTTCATGCTTTATATCATACTGTGTTTGCATGAATTATAAAATTATTGAAGGAGAAAAGCAGATGGGATCTTTGAATTAATAAATTATGTGAATTATTTTGTCAATTATATTAAATAACGTATCAGTTATAATTGGAATTACAAACACCGACACCGACGCGATGGCGACACAATAAGACAGTGTTTGTAAATCGAGCTTTAAGAGTCATCCCCACATTTCGGCGTATTTCGGCGAGATACATTAAATCACTTTTTTTTCTCCAAGATGATAAACTGAAACTTTGAATTATCTACTTTTTCATTTAACGGTGTTCAGTATACAAATGGCGACAATGAATAAGGTATTTGCACAAGTATAACATAAATCCGTTAGACTGAAACTGATTTCAGTTTATTTTTCAAAAGAATATTTTGTTAAAAATAATGCATGTTCTGCAGAGAAACGTCCATTATTCATTTACCCCTTAATTAATTTCACGTTGTATATCTCGCTGTACCGTCCTCGTTGGATGTTTTATTGATTGACTGAAGTACAATGTTATTTACAAAATGATGTATGGTCAATTTATGTTTGTTCTACTTTATATTGTTCAGATGTCCAGGTATCCCTCGGAGTGTAAAGTCTATGTGGGAGATTTGGGAAGTGGCGCGACAAAACAAGAACTGGAAGACGCTTTTTCCTATTACGGATCTCTGAGGAATGTATGGGTAGCTAGAAATCCACCTGGATTCGCTTTCGTGGAGTTCGAAGATGCCAGAGACGCCGAAGACGCTATAAGAGGACTGGATGGGAGAACGATTTGCGGCAGACGAGCCCGCGTGGAACCATCCAACGGAAGAAGACTGAGAGACAGAGGTCATTTCAGAAGAGGCGCCGGAAGACTGTTTCATCCCGAAGACAGATGTTATGAATGTGGTGAAAGAGGTCATTATGCTAGAAATTGTCAACGACACAGAAGTGCTCGCAAGAAGAGGTAAGTATAAATAAGTGCACCCTATCTCCTATCTACATTCTATGGCATGCAAAAAAGCATTAGACAAGTAAGCAAGAAATATATGATTACGAGACAGAGAATTTGACTTAATTTGATCTATGCTTAAATGTACAATGGAATTAATTTAATGTAACGTTTCGATTTAGAACGTTTCCGAAAACAGAGCGCATTGTAAGGCCTAAATACAATTCGATAAGCTTGATTTGATTGTTTGGAATCAATTGCGAGAGTAAAGTACATTGAACAGAAATTACATTCTACAATAGGAAGATGTTGTGTACAATGCTAGAACTGTAAAACAAAGCGGTTGCGATTGTCAAGAACGATTCCGATGTAATACTGACATTTTTATAGGAGACCCAGCTGAAACAGGCAGCTGTACACATGAGAAATGTGTCGCTACTGAGATTCTCGTGAGATTCGCCTTGGGTTCACTTTGTGATACTGCGTAGTTACAGCAATAGCGTACCAACGCGTACTTCTGGTTATCTTTCTGCGCTCCACAAGCAAAAGAGGGGAAATGAACGCGGCCGATGGAGTGGCTAGTTCTCCGCACACTACAATACTTCTAACGACCACTGAGATCACCTTAAACCGAAAGTTTTTGCACGTCAACGCCACACTGGTATCCTCCCCGATATTCTTCAATTCTCTTTATTACCGCTGCAAAATTATCACGATTTAGACTACCGCCTAATGGTCAAACTAACGAGAGAACGATTCTGAGTAACTCTGTCTAGCCACTCTTCGTCCACATGTCCGACTTTCGTGCAATTTCATCTGTTTCTTCTTGGTATATCCATATTCTACAACTGCAAACGAACAGCTGTGAAATATGGTACATACGATAAATAAAATAACTGTACGTACGTACCGGAACAGATTAAATATTATCTCTCTATTTTATAATATTTATGTTGTATAACGTTTGGGAGCTTGTATCACCAGCAATATACGTTTTGTAACAAATAGAATTGGGACTTGTATATTGACATTTAAGCAAAAATTAACATAGATAATCAGTTGATCGATTATTTAAATTACCACATACTGTACTCTAATATTACCGCAGTCATTCTTACGCGTAATAACGGATATGAAGTAAATTATTATTATTATTATTATTATTATAGTTTTCCTGGGTACTTGTCACAATTTTTGCAAGCCCAATCATTCCACGACGAGCATACAGGAAAGAAAACAAGGAATTCACATGCAACGATAGTCTTAGACTAACAGAATAGCCATAAGATTCCAAGTTTCAGGCATTTTTATACAATCATCGTTTTATAATGGTGATCGTTTCTGTTGAATCTCGCTGCAGGTCAAAATCTACATCGAGGTCACGGTCACGGAACGGGTCACGGAACAACTCTACGTCAAGGTCACGGAACAACTCTACGTCTACGTCGCGGTACGGGTCACGTGACGGATCACGGGACGTCTCATCGTCGACGTCGCGGTACGGGACGAGATCAAGATCCCGGTCCCATTCTCGTAATCGTTCGCGTAAAACCGACCAGGCGAAAGACAAGCACCGAAACGAGCGAGGAGTCGCATCGAGAGATCGTAGCCCGTGCAGGACCAAATCTAGATCTAGATCGACCATGTCATGATCGTGCGTGATCGACAGGTGTATGAAAATTATTTTTTACGTTGCTAATTATTATTCGTTCTTTCGACTAAGCTGTTCCAATACTAGTTTCTTCTTCTTCTTCTTCGATTACCCGTCATATCTATGTGTATTGAAAACATATTTACTTATACATGTACCATCCCTGTTAGCGATCACTACGATACTTGAAATGATTCAACTTCGACCATCTTTCAACCTTTCCGTCGAGAAACATTTGTTCAGCTATTTATACGACGATGTCAATACGATAATTTATCAAGTTCCAATGTATGTTTAAGTTGAATAATAATAACGAGGTATACATGTACATACTCATGTATATGTATAATCAATAAAATCATGCTAAAGGCACAGTTGTCTCAAGTGCCTTGATTAATTATGCGCGCGGTGATTGTTTTATATTTTAGTTCGATAATTATTTTCATTAAAAACGAGTAAAAAGTCGAGTTGATTTTGTATCAGTCGCGGCTTCGAAAAGAAAGAGCTTCATCTTAACATCCGTCGCACTCTTGCAGATCCCTCAAGGATTTTAATACATATAATTGAGATATGATTTGCGAATCCAAAAATTTGGATCTACAACAGTTAATAAGTATTATTTAATTTTGACGATGCTAAATGCGGATTAAATGCATGAAACGATTTCTTCTATATAGTACATGTAATAACGGAAATAGAATCATTTTTCGTAGCTCCGGAATGCAACTGGACGACTCTCGGAATTTCCATCACTAGTCGTAGCTTAAATAAAAAAATATTCATGTAAAGGATGCGTATGCATGAATATTCTAATTTAAATTTATTATTTATTCATATGTATAAGACGTCTGTGTTTGAAAAAAGTATTGATCCGGATTTCTACGAGATGCATAAGTATTCGATTATTTGGGATGCAGCATGCACCATGATTCTTATCTTATGGGTTTACAAGAGAGGTGGGGCGAGGTAAGGAGCAAAAGTGGGGAAATTGAGAAGGAGAAGAAAAGGAGGAGAGCGAAAGCAGGGAGAGAGGCAGCAAAAGTCTGGCAGTGCTCGTTTAGCTTTCACAGTTACTGACAGTCACGTATCCGTGATACGTCTGCTCGTAATCGGTTTTACACACGTACAATCACGCCACCACCATTTCTAATTTGTATTCTGCATGTACATATCTCGATCCTGTATATGACGATCAATTATACGTAGGGAAAGTGCGAGTGCGACATTGTTAGAAAAGGGGGACGTACAGCCGGGAATGAATCGGGTAAAGTGGATCACGGCGTGAGATTCTCTATCCTTCCTGTTGATAAAAGGCGTTCGGCCAATTGCCGGGGAATCAGGTTTAATTAAAAGGCGGGGAACAATCGTCGCGATGACCGCTGCTTACGCAAACGATCCCATTAGCCAGCCGCAGCAAGAACCGTGCACAGAGAAGACTATAGTTGATAAAACGTTGGCGAACAAAAACGAGCAAGCTAGGGGGGAAAGCACGGAGTTTACTTCACCGCCGGAAACAATGAAGCTTGCAACAGGTGGTCAGGTTTGCGAGGAGGGTCTCGTCGATCAGGAAAGAATGCCGGCTAAGAGCGAATTATCGGAGTCGGTCGAAGAGAAAGCTAAAGAATTAGCCGAGGACCCGGAAGTTTCAGAAAATACGAGTGAAAACGGTTCCGATGCCGTCGAACGCGATCGAAATATCGAGGCGGACGAAACTAAAAGCGACGTATTGAAAAACTGCAGCTCGACGGATTTAATCGTATCAGCAAGAATCGATGACAATACCCCAAAGCTAGAAGCAGTATCGTCGGAAACACGTGCAAACGATTCGATTTCGAAGGACAGTTTCAAGTTACAAGAACTACGGAATTCTGTCGATAGTATCGTTACAGATACGAGCGGCTTCTCGTTTTACGAGACCTGCAACGGATCGTGTGAAGTCGAGAATCTACGGGACGATCAGGAGGAGTCGTACGATCCGGAGGGTGAACTGAATTTTCACGAGGCGGTACGTGCAGGCGACTCCAAGTGCGTCGCGGGACTTCTCGCGACTGGCTCTGTACAAAACCTGGACGAACCGGATTGGAATGTTTCGGGTGATCCACCCTTGCTGGTGGCCGCGACGCATCATTGTTTGCCTATCCTCAGGTAAGAAATCCCATCGCCCAGTGCTTCTCATCGGCATTCTTTTCTTTTTGCTAAATAGAAATATTGTAAACTTCCAATGATATACTGACTCCGGTGGAGGGAGAAAGATAAAAACGATATAATTGCAGAGGAAGAGGAAAGACAAATCTGGTCTTTAGTTAACTTTATTAAAAATAGCATGAAACTTCGTGCATTCTGTTTAGACGAATAAAATACAAAACATGGGACATTATAAATCGGTGTACGACTGGGATCGGTCGAAGTCCCATATAGCATAGTCATGTAAAGGTCGTACAGCTTACTTAGATTATTAGGATTATATAGAAGCACCAAGACCATTCACAGAAACTAAGACTTGTACACAGAACGTAAAAGAAAAGATTACACCAGGCATCACGCCTAATTGTAATAAAGATGTTAATAAATAAATAAATAATAATAATAATATACTGACTGCGACCAATATATAAATTAATAATTAAAAATCTATTCTTTTTCTAAATATGTATTTTTATTCATGCTTCTTATTCGGTACAATGAATTTCGACGTTTCTACCACGAATTCTAATTTCAATTCCACGAATTTCAGAATGCTGACGAATGCTTGAAATATCTATAAACTGGATTGTTAGTGCGGATGAAGCATTTGTGAATCATTTCCTCGAAATGAAATCTTACCCGTGAAATTCTTTTTATAATGTTCTTACACGGCAGTTTTCTTGCCATGCTGTTACCAAATGTGACCTTTTCGCCGTCGGTGAAAGAATCATACAGATACGTCTTGCAAACGAATAATTTCTCATTCAAATTTTAAGAAAACCTCCGCGAGCCATGATCCGAGAAATGGTTTCATTCAAATATGAATAGCAATACTAATTTTATTAATAAAAAATAACACTGAAATATATAGAATATCGAAGTATTTTTATTGCGCACATGCGAGGGATAGTAATATATAATAAAGCGCGTCGTGAACGAAAATACGTTTTCCCGAAATTTTGCAGTTTACTCCTTGAGAACGGATGCGATCCAGCTGTGCGGTCTCCACGTGGCGAGACGGCGCTTCATCGAGTGATTCTCAACGGAGGGCCTGGGAACGTGTACGAATTCGTAGCGGAACTCCTGAAATACGGTTGTCCGCCGGGCGTGAAAGAGGCCGGCGGCGGCTTGACCGCGCTGCATATATTGACGCGGCAATTAGCTCACGCGCAGGGAGCCAAGAATCTGCACCACAACTTCGAGGCGGCACTGGAAACGCTGGATTTATTGGCACGCGCTGGCCCCGTTAACGCGAAAGATCATCAAGGCCGGAGCGCGCTACATATTTTAGCTTCTTCAACTATTTTCGGTACGATCTTATGTGTGACGGGAAGGAGCAGAGTTGGAAGTCAGTTTCGAATCTCTAAAACTGGCCTGTTTTTACAGATAACAATCACAGGACGGAAATCGAGTCATTGATCGAGACTCTTCTGGCCGCTGGCGCGGACGCTTCGTTGAAGAACGACCGGGGAGAGACTCCTTTGCACGAGTGTCTCGAGTGCGGCGCTTTAAACACCGGCTTTTTGCTCGTGGCACACACGCCAACCGGTATCAAGTCGCGTTACGGTGAAACTCCGTTGCACATTGCCTCGAGAAAAAACTACGCGGACATGGTAGCAAAACTGCTCGAACACGGAGAGGATCCGAGCGTGCAGGACGCCGGTGGGAACACGCCGTTGCATTTAGCCTCCGGCAGAGGCTTCCATCAAACCGTCTCTTTGTTAGTCACATCGCCCCTCGCGCAGTTAGAGAAATTGAACACGGAGGGGTTGACCGCTCTTCAAGTGGCCGCCGAGAGCGGTTTCGTGAATGCGGTGAGGCTGTTGCTAAAAGCCGGCGCGGACCCAAGCCAAACGGTCCATTATTGCACGACGATACTTCATCGTCACCCGGACATATCCGTTTTAATAGATCACGAATTGAGTAGACGTCGTCAGCTCGCTGCTTGATCATTGTTTTCACTTATCCGTCTACTTCTTTCGATAATAGGTTGATTGAAATATCTGATCATCGAGTTCGACGTCAAAGTTTATAATCAAATGAAGAAGAGGATGTTGGAGAATGTTCGGACTCGATGATTTTGGGATTACCCAAACTCAAAAGTACAAGCGTTATACCTTTTGTTATCATTTAAGAAATTATAACTACGTTCAATTTCTTTATTACAATTCGTAATTCGTATGCGATTATATATGAACACTTATTCTTTATGTTTACAACATGTATGTATGTACGATTATTATAGTATGTAAGTACAATGTTGCTCAAGAAGAAGACTGCCTAGGATTCAGTTTTTACACTAGGACAGGTATAATATTCAAATTGTATGCCATAATTTTTGGCTGTGGATGTAAATAATGTGCCTTTCGTGGAAACTGTGTGATATTGAAATATACATGCGAGTACATTTGAAATAAATGAATATATATCATATTAAAAAATTCACAAAAATTAATACAATTGCATTAACGTTATTATATAATTTATATACAATATATATAAATTATTATAGGAAAACGAAGGTCGGAGCAAATAGTTAAAAGATCTACAAATTGATGTGGCTAATCAAATGAGCATCAAGGAGGAGATGAAGAATAAAATAAAGGAAAGGAATTTACTCAACAGGAACTCAAGTATAAAAAATCGAAATATTCATACAATCGTTAACAAACAAATCTACCATTGCAATATGATTCCCATTTGCATTTACGCTCCTGTTCCGCTCGTTGGATTTATCAATGTTCGAGATAAATTCCATCTCCCGTTATCCTGAAGCTTCGATGTTCTTATTGCAAGCCCTGGTTTGAAAACGTGTCTGGTATTAATAAATAAATTTGAGAAAAACACGTGCTCGCGGATTCAAGAAGAAGAAGAAAGAATCAGCGATCGATGAACGATCGATAGGTAAATTAGTATAGTTGGGATAGACGCCTGCGCTATTCCTTGATTTAAAACACAAATACAATCTAAATAGAATCTTCCGTAGATATATATCTCTAAGATACATATGCAACCGAGCATAGCTTTCATACTTCGTCAGTTAATGACTTGCGAAAGTCCATGATCAGAACGCTGACGGATAAGTCGAGGGTCAAACGAAGGAGAATCGGAACCCGAATCGATAGGGAAATGGGCCATAGTGATTTCAAAAATTACAATTTTCTATTTTTAAAATTGTTTTTGACGAAGCTTGTTTCAAATTGAAGAACAGTTTACACAACTGTGACGATAGCCAGAGATTTAGAAGAAACAAAAACGACAAATGGAGGAACGATATTAATAATTAAAATTTAAAAAAAAGGTCCGATCCCCAATTCGACTGGGTTGTAAGGTCGCGGTACCGTCAAGCAAGCGCCTATATTTTGCATTCGGGACGCTGCCGCGTCTCTCAATAACTAACGGAGTGATCATATTTGTTACAGTATGAAAACTGGGATGGTGATTTGCCTGCTGCGAAATCGACGCGGAGTACAGGTTTCAGCTGAATAAAAAATGCGAGAAAAAGTGAAGGAGAGAAACTAGAAATTTAGCAGCGGTCGTGCAGTTCACTGACTACTTGAGTCGAAAGTCGAAAGCTGCGTGAACAATCGTGGCATGTATGAACGGGACGTCGTTCGTAGCAAATGTCTAGTGTCAAATTAACCATGCTGAAACGCGTATTCGAGATCGTACAGACCAATTGAAAGTAATTAAGAAAAGATGGTGTCATTAATAAAAAAGCAACTGTTGAAACATCTGTCCAGGTATTTATACGAATACGAACCACTAATTAAGCCTCTCTCCTTATCTCCAATTCGACGTGCAATTAAAAATTGCACGACCATTATCAACGATTGTAGATGTTAAAGTCATTAAACAATCTCCAGGTCAGACTTATTTGATTCACCGCATTAATTACACGTCGTCTTTAAATTATCGATCATTTCTTTTAGTTATTTTCCACAATTGTTAACACGACGATAGTCAGATAATTGCTATAATAAAAGATAATACAGAGAACCGTGTCATCACAGTTTCTCGAGTGTACGACGATTATTACATGAATTTGTATATCTTTATAGGTTTACCAAGAATTTGTCGGCAGATAAAATAAACTTAAGCACGTTCAAAGGAGAAGGCGAATTGACAAACTTGGAACTCGATGAGACGGTCTTAACAGATTTATTAGAGTTGCCATCGTGGCTTAGATTAACAAGCGCTTGGTGCAATAAAGTTTCGTTCCGCATACAATGGACCAAGCTGAGAAGTGTTCCTATTTTTTTGGTAGGAGACACTCGCCTCCTTAGCACATCAATTATTATGTAACTTCGATGTCAATAAGGTTTAACCAGTTTTCGATGTCCGTAGAGTTTGGATGAAGTTCATATAGAAGTAGAAACATGCGAAGACTTAAGGGATTTAACATCCCCGCAAGGACTGTCCTCGTATACAGGACCTGGGAAATATTCTTTTATACAAAAAGTGATCGATGGTATAACAGTGACTGTCAATACAGTGTCAGTTACGTTTAAGAGCCCTGCGTTTATTGCTTCAGTTCAGGTAAGTGTTCCACTGTTTTCTTTTTTTAAGAATCTGTTGCATATTTATTTGAAATTTCAACCGAGCATAGCTTTCATACTTCGTCAGTTAATGACTTGCGAAAGTCCATGATCAGAACGCTGACGGATAAGTCGAGGGTCAAACGAAGGAGAATCGGAACCCGAATCGATAGGGAAATGGGCCATAGTGATTTCAAAAATTACAATTTTCTATTTTTAAAATTGTTTTTGACGAAGCTTGTTTCAAATTGAAGAACAGTTTACACAACTGTGACGATAGCCAGAGATTTAGAAGAAACAAAAACGACAAATGGAGGAACGATATTAATAATTAAAATTTAAAAAAAAAGGTCCGATCCCCAATTCGACTGGGTTGTAAGGTCGCGGTACCGTCAAGCAAGCGCCTATATTTTGCATTCGGGACGCTGCCGCGTCTCTCAATAACTAACGGAGTGATCATATTTGTTACAGTATGAAAACTGGGATGGTGATTTGCCTGCTGCGAAATCGACGCGGAGTACAGGTTTCAGCTGAATAAAAAATGCGAGAAAAAGTGAAGGAGAGAAACTAGAAATTTAGCAGCGGTCGTGCAGTTCACTGACTACTTGAGTCGAAAGTCGAAAGCTGCGTGAACAATCGTGGCATGTATGAACGGGACGTCGTTCGTAGCAAATGTCTAGTGTCAAATTAACCATGCTGAAACGCGTATTCGAGATCGTACAGACCAATTGAAAGTAATTAAGAAAAGATGGTGTCATTAATAAAAAAGCAACTGTTGAAACATCTGTCCAGGTATTTATACGAATACGAACCACTAATTAAGCCTCTCTCCTTATCTCCAATTCGACGTGCAATTAAAAATTGCACGACCATTATCAACGATTGTAGATGTTAAAGTCATTAAACAATCTCCAGGTCAGACTTATTTGATTCACCGCATTAATTACACGTCGTCTTTAAATTATCGATCATTTCTTTTAGTTATTTTCCACAATTGTTAACACGACGATAGTCAGATAATTGCTATAATAAAAGATAATACAGAGAACCGTGTCATCACAGTTTCTCGAGTGTACGACGATTATTACATGAATTTGTATATCTTTATAGGTTTACCAAGAATTTGTCGGCAGATAAAATAAACTTAAGCACGTTCAAAGGAGAAGGCGAATTGACAAACTTGGAACTCGATGAGACGGTCTTAACAGATTTATTAGAGTTGCCATCGTGGCTTAGATTAACAAGCGCTTGGTGCAATAAAGTTTCGTTCCGCATACAATGGACCAAGCTGAGAAGTGTTCCTATTTTTTTGGTAGGAGACACTCGCCTCCTTAGCACATCAATTATTATGTAACTTCGATGTCAATAAGGTTTAACCAGTTTTCGATGTCCGTAGAGTTTGGATGAAGTTCATATAGAAGTAGAAACATGCGAAGACTTAAGGGATTTAACATCCCCGCAAGGACTGTCCTCGTATACAGGACCTGGGAAATATTCTTTTATACAAAAAGTGATCGATGGTATAACAGTGACTGTCAATACAGTGTCAGTTACGTTTAAGAGCCCTGCGTTTATTGCTTCAGTTCAGGTAAGTGTTCCACTGTTTTCTTTTTTTAAGAATCTGTTGCATATTTATTTGAAATTTTATTTATTTATCAGATGAATCGCATCGTTGTTGAATCAAAGTCTCCGACGTGGCAGAGATGTGATTTAAGAACTACTAGAGTAAAAGACCCTGACCGCGGTCAGTTACTCATTTTTAAGGAATTAGAATGGCAGACGGTTAGGATAGAAGCACAAAGTACTAAAGATAAGAACCTTACGCCATTACGTTTACTTACAAATCAAGCAAGATGCCGGATCATTATCAAGAAAAGAATATCAGGTCGAAAATATTGCTGTACTTATTATTCAACACATAATTATACGATATTAATTTGTATACATGCTTATTATGAATGTTTCAGATTGTTTTGTCATGGGGTCAAGACTGATTCTAATTTTAGACGACCTCCTCTGGGTTTTAACTGATTCACAATTAAAGGCAGCGCTTCATTTCATCGACTCCTTAGGAGGTCTAATAGAAAAAGCTACAATTTTAGAACGTAAAACGAAAGCAGCTAGGAAATTAGAGGTTTGTAAATGTTTCAATCGAGGTCGAAGAGTCAACACACCACTCTTATCTCGAAATTTTTCGCCAAGTACGACGTCGTGGAAACATCATATCATTTTCTTTGCCAAAGAATTGATTTACATTTGTGCGACGATCCTGGCAGTAAGTGGAGATCTCTTACTAATTACGATAATACGATTAGAATGATAAGAGTTACTTTGCACTCAGATGGCAGGTCTTCTCATCCCGATTTGAAGGACGGTGGTGCGTTGCAAATTTCGCTAGTCAGATTTCAAGTTGACTATTATCCATATCATTTAGCAATGGCTGATAGGAAGCATTGGGTCAAGTACAAAGAGAACGCTACACCCCACAGCCAATGGTTACAGCAATCGTTAAGCTCTTTCCGTAGCCAATTTATGGATCTCATTGATTCTGGTAGAACGCAGCATTCTCCCCTAACGAGAAGCCAAGGGAATGCTCCAGGTTCGTACGAATAAAAAAAGGATAACAATCGTACACCGACGCTCATCAAATATTACGTATCTTTTAGTTAATAACGCGAAAGGTGCGGGAGAAAATTTGGAGAAGGGTAATCAAGCCCAGAATGCAAACGCGGCTGGTCAGGAGCAGAAAAAGTCGCAGCACCCCAGCGGGAATCCAGTGAAGAATTATATTTTGGAACATCTGGCTAAATTAATGACGACCTGCATTATAATACGAATCGACGACTTCACTTTGTACAAAGTAACGACGACATCCCGTAATCCGTTGCCGAAAGAGTTTGCCACAGGTACGTGACAAAATTCGCGATCGTCGAATTAATTCACTTAGTGGGTTCGTTTTTTTTTTTTTTTGTAAAGAAAAAAATGATCGCTGAAGCGCTCTTATAATGTAAATAATTAATTCGTTTAATAATTGCACAGCTCAAACAAGGAAGAAACATGCAGCAGGTACAGATTATAAATAGTTGTAGTACATTTACATTAATAGCGCATCATGAACACTACTCGAAACATGTTTGAGAAATTTCGTTGCTTCATGCGTTATGTTGTTACCACGTCGTATGTGTGCTACTTAATTTAGCATTAATGTGAAATCTTGCTGCGAGAAACTTTTTTAACAGCAGTCGTAAAACGAATGAATAGTAATTTATGTGTAATTAATCCCGAGTACAGTCGCAGCATAGTCGAAGCGTAATCATAGTATAGTTTACTTTCTTAAAGCAGACACCACGAACGAAATGTTTAATCGTAACAGGGTCATATAAATTGTTTATACTTCGTACAATCATTACAGTTCGCATTTTGTAGTATGTATAACATTATGTGAATTATTATTAATATTGTATGGAGTATATTCGTGACGCATGTATGTTATTGACGAAATTATATTCATTACGCAATCACGTTATATTTTATTGAAATAATTTTATTCTGCTTAGGTGACAGAGACAGGTTTTGTCTTCCGGAAGATGTCACGATCCTCCACGCAGAATTTACGTATTATTATTATCCAGGAGACATCACATTTCCATGTAGGTAAATAAATCCATTTCAATTAATATTTTTAATTAATCTACAATTTAATATATTTTATGAACGTTCAGTGCCACCACCAAAATTTTACGTACAACTAAACCCGATACAAGTAAACTTCGACGTTTGCTCCTGTTTATGGTTTAACTCCTTCGGCTTGAATTTATATCATTCCCTGATAACGAATAAGGACAAGCAAGGAACATATGCTTCCACGAATTTAATGTACTTCGACGTGAAGATCGAAGCTATACTTCCAAGGGTAAGCGATGTCATCCTGTTTAATACAAAATTTCGTGGGGCTCACAGTCTGATTGTTATTTTCAGTTAGTTTTTGAAAGCCAGCAAGACTATCCGAATCAAAAAGACAGGCCAAAATCTTTGCACATTCAAACCTCGAGAGCGTCTATAACGAATGTTCGGTCAATGGAGAGGTCTTCAAGAGCGGACTTAGCACAGTGTCTAAATGCCTTCCAAATGGGTCAAATGTTCTTCGGTACAGAATTCCCGAATCGTTCAGAAGATTTCCACGTATTAACAGACAAATTCTTAGCACATTGTGCAGGTAAAGTTCTCTCATTTAAATCGAACAGTTTTAAAAATTCTATATATTTTATGAGATGCATTTTTTTCTATATGCATGTTTATTATTTAGGTACGGATAATATCCGTTACCCACCGCCTAATTTCACAAGTAATTCAGTGAACGAACTGGTCCGCCAGTTGCATCGAGAACTTTTATGGACCGAAGCAAAAGACATATGGTGTTGCAATTTGGAGCCTGTT
>NW_017151492.1:1293365-1311280 GCF_001652005.2 Ceratina calcarata
TGTCTAAATGCCTTCCAAATGGGTCAAATGTTCTTCGGTACAGAATTCCCGAATCGTTCAGAAGATTTCCACGTATTAACAGACAAATTCTTAGCACATTGTGCAGGTAAAGTTCTCTCATTTAAATCGAACAGTTCTAAAAATTCTATATATTTTATGAGATGCATTTTTTTCTATATGCATGTTTATTATTTAGGTACGGATAATATCCGTTACCCACCGCCTAATTTCACAAGTAATTCAGTGAACGAACTGGTCCGCCAGTTGCATCGAGAACTTTTATGGACCGAAGCAAAAGACATATGGTGTTGCAATTTGGAGCCTGTTTGGGGCGATTTCCTCGGTGCACGCGCGGTAGGCCAGAACCGCCCTGTTCCGTTCCTCGACGCGTTCCCTTTAACACTGTGGTGCTACGTCTCGATGAAGCCGTCGGAGAATGATTCAACAGAGGGGAAGTCTTCTGCCGCCGACATCCACGGTCTCGCGTATATAAGCAATCTAGTTAGCGTGCAAATAAATCATTACCAGTATCTGTTCTTACTGAGACTATCGGAAATCTTATCAGAAATGGCGACGTATTTAACCATCGATTCCAATAAAATATTGAACATAGACTCGGACAGTTCGCTCGTGATCGGCGCGCTAATACCGCAAGTAGAAGTGACGTTCGTAATGCCGTCGCATACTCCCGGCAAGGAGAATTCTGGCGGCGATTTGGAATCGGTCATGCCGGATTCGTCTAGCATAGCCGACGATCTTCCGGGCTCGTCTATCCCGTGGCAGAACACCGAACGAATCGAGAGCACCAGTAAAAAGATCAACATAAGTACAGAAATAGCAACACCGCAAAGCGACGTATCGTCGATGTTGTCTATGGACTTCATGCATCCTGTTAATCCGTCTCAAACTGTAGTGACGTTCAAGCAGAACGGTACGAATAAACATGATCAAATAGGCAACGCGATGCATGAGAAACAGTGCATCGGTATTGAAGAAGAGAAAGTGTTGCCTACTTTAAGATACGCCACTGATGCTGCTCATAAACACGGGAAAGGCGACTCGGCCTCGAACACGCCGTTCATTCCTAATAATTTCAACGTCGGGCTTTCTTCTATGAAAAAGGGATTCAGTAATTTGATGACGTCTATCGATTCGGCTCTTAAGGCTTCCCCGGAAGACGGTAGCAGTGACACTATGTCTATTAGGAGCGACGTTAGCTCGGACAGCGAGAATTACGTATTGATAAGCCTTCAGGATCAGGAGAAATTAGACGCGATATTCTCTGTTGATAATTCGATTCGAATAACGGCGGTCGAGGAAGCTAGTGAAGTGGTAGAAGAGACGCCTGATACCCAGAGCGAGAAATCTATGGACAGCGTGTGCAAACGGAAGGATATTGTAAGTTCAATTATTTGATGAAACACAGTGGATTCTCGAGCTGTTGATTAATTGAATGATTTTCAGGTGTCCATGGCGACGTTCAAACTGTCCAAAGTCGAATTTATTCAACAATCTTCTGGGTACGAATCGACGATCAAGGTACAAGTCGCGAATATTGGTAACGACGAATGTTCGTCTATCCCATGGGACGAGTTTCAGGTAGGACGAATTATTTCAATAAATTCCATAATTAATCTTCTTGTTTGCAAATTACATACAATACGCTACTTTTGATCTACTAAAATAGATTTCAATTAAAATTTTTCAATACCGCTGCAATTGAAATTGTATTGTTACTTAGTACTTCTTCCGTACGATAATTTATTAGAAGGTTTTTAATCTGTCTTTTTTTTTCACACATGTACAAAGTGCTTTTTGTTTGTGTAAAAAGTTGACATACTTCCGATTAACACGAGTTTCATAGAATAATATATCCATTACACAATCAAGACGTGTTCGGCTACATAATTGCAAATACACTGAAACAGTAACGCAGCATACCGTTTAAAAAACGGGTTTCTTGTATAAAGTTCTATTTAATAACTAACATCATTTAATTCCCAGTTACATATTTCTGTATGCCACAGAACATTTCGGTTTCATTTCTAGCTTTTATATATATATATAAGTATCACATTACATTACAAACATTTTTATACTATTATATGTATTTATACAATGTTTGTCTTTTAACTTTTTTGCATGCTTCTCCTGCGTCTCTCCTTCTCTTGTGAATGTTTTTATGTGGCACTTGTGGCAGGTGAAGAGGAAGGTATTGGCAAGAACAACTTATATATTTATTTGTATTAAACGCCATGTACTATGTACATTTCGTTGCATGCTTATTCCTTTCAAATTCAAGTCACTCTACTGTACAAATGTAACATATGAAGATCTTCTATTTTAACTTGTACAAATATTTCTATCAATTTATTTACTCTTGTGTCTTTAAAATAACTTTTGGGATACTTGAATATTTTTTAAATTGATTTGACGAATTAATAATTTATAAAAAGATACATTTGTAGAGTACGTGACGTATTTTATTGAATCTCTAAGTTGCATAAACAGCAGACAATATTCGATTATTTATAAATTAATTGTCTAAGCATTTTTGGTTCGTTGATAAAGATTTTAAAGCTTCTTAACTTTTAATTTGATAATACATGTATCGAAACTGTAATAAGTGGCATGGTCTGAAGTAATGCTTAGTTGGAATGAATTTGAGAAGCTTCTGCGTGCAATTACAAATATGTGTATTTTTTATAAATTGCAGTTATCTAATTAAGCATAACGAGAATAGATATATCTGTCCTATTAAAAAACTATTAAATATATCGTTAATAAGAAATAATACATTTATTCTCTTATGTGATACATGGAACTGAGAACATAATATTAAACGCAGCTTCGCATTTGAGATTTTTCCTTCAGACGAGTTCGCAATTTAATTTGTTTTGATTTCCAATTGAAAAATGCTAAGAATTTCAGAACTGATCGAATAAATAAATTCCGTTTTATTGTAGAAGCATAAATACATTAAACATTATTTATATATATACATATATATATAAATTTTATATAAATTGATCTTTCAACAATTTTTGTTTATCAGACAAAATTCAGTGCCCGGTCTAGAGGCTGGCTCGAACTGCCTTCAGATTCAAACTGCAGATCCTGCATTAAAGTACGATTGGATCACGGTTTAAAATCCAAGTCGGACTCATGGAGATTGTCTCAAGCAAGCCGAACGATAAGCAACAAAAATACGCCTGTATCCCGGAATCAAAATCAGAATAACGCGACCGAGCAAGGAGCGGATGCCCCCGCCATCGACCTGCATAATAAACAGAGCGTTCTGGATCTGTTCGAAGACAAATTAGAAGTGAAAGTTACTAATATATCTATGTCCTTATCAATGAGTTCAATAACTGGACTCACAGATCTGATCGAAGACGAGATTATACCCAAACCAATACCATTACAGGTGAATGAAATCTCATTTAATTATTCATACACCGAATCAGTTTTCTCTCGTCTTATGCTAAATTCTTGTACTTCTGTTGCAGATCTATTTAGAAAATATATCGTTACGATTGAACGAAGATCGTCCTCCGAATAATATCACTTCGCCAGGACCAATTCCTATAGATCTGAACGTCTCGAAACTTAGAGTAATACGAGACACCGATGGAGTTTTTCGCATTGAACCAGTTGGTAAGTCGCGATATAATTTTACATTCTAACAATTAGCTCTTTAATATTACCTGCCACTTGTAATTTACGAAAAGAAAAAACCTAGTACAGTAATATACCATAGAGAGTTGTCGTAGTACGTTTTTCAAGTACATAAGTGGCGAATTTATTTAATTTTTGTTCGAATTGATATACAGCGTGTGTAATTGTCCCGTGCATTCAGATGGCCTTTCTAATGTGAGCATTAACACGAAACAATTAGACAACTAGTAGTAGATCTTTCTGCTTAAACAATAATAGGAGGATAATTGAATAGAGTTTTAGATTTGCACTTAATCAGGCATGTTTTACTTTTACTTTTTCTCAAATAACGAGAATATCATTTGTCTCGCCGCTTGTCAGATATGCTTATTAAAACGTTTAATGATACGCGAATTGGCATGAGTGAACATACCATATCTAAATACGATTTAAGGAGTTTTATCGATATTGCTTACTGTTCATAAATAATGGGAATATACAGGGTGGTGTATTTAATTCGAACCAGTTCGATTTTCTCTAAAATAATAGCTTCTTATAAAAAATATTTTACATAAAAGTTGTATGACATCAAGAGGGAGATAATTCAGTATTTGTATAAAGAAAAACTAGTCTCGTCGAATGTATTTTCTATTTGTATCATTTTTTATAAAAACTATTACCTTAGAAGATATAAACTGGTTCCAGAATTTGTCCCATCCTGAATATCGTTTATTTACTATCTACATTAAATAACAAGTTACTTTTCATTAATAGCACAGCTCTTACATTTTTCGTAGACAATCACAGAACAGTTTATTTTCTCTACTCTAATTAATTAATTTGATTTCTAGCAAACACGTTGAGCACGTGTAATTCCCTGACGATGCTGACGAACAGTGATAATCAGACAGACCAATATATCAGCAATGAAATGGAATTAAACGTTTTGAGGCAGTCGAGCAGGCAGTTGAAATCGGACAACGAGGAACTTCAACGTCGCCTTAACGCCTTGGAGAAATTATCAGAAGAGAACACGAAATTGATCCGTATAAAGGAGGAGACCGACGTGATAAAATCCCATTTGAGCGCCGCGCAAGAAGACATACAGCTGCTTCTGAAGGAGAAGAGAGCCTTGCAAGGAACAATAATGGAGCTTCAAAATCAAATAATCGGAAGTAGTACGCGTCCATCCTGGTCGTCGAAGAGATAGCACAGCAGCTGTTTCGATTGTTCCAAATGCTGTAGCTCGAATAAGTCGTAATAATAATTTTCCTAATTGTTAATTAATTTCTATTTCATTGAAAACGTTCATTAACGTTTACCAAACGTTTTTATGTAATTTACATTTAATCTGCTCGAATTTTCGTTATTACCAATTTTACGCAAGGACGTCACTTGCCTACAGCCTTTTTCATCGTCTTCTTTATCCCGATTACGCCAGCAACTGCCGTTCACCTACTTAACAATGTAATAATTGAGAAAGTATTCAGTTCCATACGAGAATCATATTTCGCGTGAAACGATGCTGTTCTCTTACTACGAACAAGCATAAGGCGATAACTATGGCAATAGTAGTCAGTGTTTAGTGTTTTCGTTGATAACAAAAATTCAATGAACATTCTCAGAAATGTAAATGAGAATCTGCGGTAGTCGAAAAAAGGTGATGTACATACGAGGTTGTTAATATTTGCACATAATATATTTGTTGCATTATATAGATAACGAGGCGTACGTAAACATGGATTGTAGTATGCTAGTCGAAATAACATATTGCAATATTATACATACGTATATATATACATATATATATATATTTGATTTTATAGCAGTGATTGTTGAAACAGAGAATTGAATATAAATTTTTTACCAATGCTTTCCGTTCTCCTCGTCACAAATGTTCTGACGAATTTCGTAACTTTTAAACGCGAATCGTCAGAAGTATCCATTAAATGCAATGTAATAAATGTGAGATATTAATATTAATGGATATTGAATGACACAGATCGTTCGAGCCTACGAGTAGATTGTCTAGCTTGAAAATTGATGAAGGTCTGTTCGTTCGTATCGCGTATATTTCGTCGGTGACTTATTTCACCGATCTACGCGTGAACTAGACGAACGATCACGAGAACGACTATAAATAATAATCTATTAACAGTGATAATCTGAAATGTTTTTATAAGACTGTGAATTCGATGTTATTACGTTATCCCTTGTATTATCTTTAAACTAAGGGTATGCAATTGATATTTACGCTCTTACCCTCGAACTGCATAATATTGAACTACATTCAATTAAAATTACAATCTAATCGTGTACTGTAATCGACTAAATAAGTTCGTCGTAATGTACTATGTACCGTTGTGATATATTCACGTTTAACGATTGTTCGTTACTGTGGATTTCGTTTGAAAGGGTTGCTGGCCAATCCACTTGTCGTGACGCAGTCAGGTATTTTTCTAGCGTATATCAATCGAAATTATTGATTCGTTTCCCATTTTACGAAGTTCTCTTTTCATAATTCATGTTTTTTACTGTAACATCCATCGCCAAAATTGTTTAGGACAGACATGTAAACAAGTTTGGTTTAAAGTTTTATTGTCTTTCTTTGTTCTTAAAATGTTTCGTCCATTTTTATTAAATATTATATTTAAGTGTCGCATTAAAAATTCTGTTCTCAGTTACGCGGATGTAATATATATATAAAAATTGCATATCTATGGATAGATAAGAGAATTAAGTGCAAACATTTTAGAATATCTGAAATCAGTAGATATATAGTCTATGTGTTACGATGAGACTAAGATTTACTTACGCGACGTATTTTCGTTACTTCCATATACAACATACGTATTTTTAACATTCAAAGGAAATGATGTTCGTAACGTTTTTGAAATATTGTGTTATATTATTAAATTCTTTTATAAACTAACAGTGCTTTTGTTCAACGATTTAGTTTAGAATACTTCCCTTTTATTGATATTACGCCAGTTATTTTCATTAAAAAAAAAACCATATTGTTATAACATATCTTCTAACTTACAGATAAGTAAGCGTATGCCATTTAACAGTGTTAAGCAGCTTAAGTTTTGTGACTGACTATAAGTTATCTTAATAAAACGCAAGATATCATAATTTCAGTAATTTTCACGCTGTTATTCTCTTTTGTCTTCGGGTCTAATTATTTTTTATCATTTCTAACAACTCTGGTCCCACGAGTATACATAAGGACTCTAGAATATCGTAAAAACACATATACGTATAATAAATATAAAGAGTTTCAGAAAGTATGTATCTATAGTATTATTTGTATAAATATATTTTCAGCATCTTCGCTATAACCTCGTGACTATTATTATATATTAAGTACGCGCGTAAATGGTATATATTACTGTTAACTTAAGTATGTTTATCGCCAGTTTTATATACTTATAATATTTTTTTAATGGTTGGGTCTATACTTGGTAGGAGTTCTGTTCTAATGCTTCCCCGGCGTTTAACATTTCTTTCCCTCATTATAATAAATGTATTGCGATTTATAAGAGAATCTGTTAGAAAGTAGCAGATGTAAATAAACTAATGAAAGTTGAACTTCTGACGCTTTTCAAAATTGTTAATAATTCAGTTTCGGTGCGTACGAAAGAAAGGATTTTTTACGGAACGTTTGAAAATTGAATAAAAGCCCGCCAGAACGTTCGGGCGTGTTCGGGTCTAATCGGAAGTTTACGTCATCATGCCTGTTGGCGACTAGCGAAAGAGACAGTAGCGACAATAGCGTCTCCAACGAAAGGGGCGACAAGTGCCACGGTCGAATTATTTACTTGAATCTGTGTGTGAGTCGATTTAGTGTGTGGGTCAAAGCGAACGGACAAAAAAGAAGTCATCCAAGGAATCACTGCCACCACACGTAAGTAATGAATATACACAACTCCGGTAAGCGTTGACGAAAAAAAAGGGGTCGTCGCCGAACCGAGGGTACAAATACACGTAGCCTGCTAGCCATTTATATTCAAATCGAATTTTCCATAACATTGCTGCTAGTGGCGAATGTTACACACTCGTCTCTCCGTTCTCTCGCAATCATGTTTCGCACGAAATGGTAACACGTTTCATATCTCGTTTCCGCGGATCGTCTAATCAATCCTCCTCCAGTGACCTCCTCCGAATTAGTTCAAACGTTTTGTCTTTTCAGTAAGGAACACGATCACTCATCTTCCTATCAGTTCTTGCAAATGGAGCACAGTCACAAGAATACCGACTGTTATTTTTTCTATTACTCAACGTGCACAAAGGTACGTATGCTCTATTAAAATAGATCGCGGAAAACGTCGAGACGCGATTTTCTGACGACCGATAGATATCCGTTCCATATTGTTTCGGATCCGTACAGTTTGCGAGGTTAGATCGGCCATGTTGGAGTTAAGCTCGACGATATCCTAATTTTTAAAATAATTAACAAAATCACATTGCTTAGCTGTTATATTATCATTTTTGATCTAGCGATTCAATTAATTTTATCTGATTACCGTTAAGACATCTTATTTTTGCACGTAATTTGAACAATTTATATTATTGACATAATTCGAACAATTTAAAGTTATAATGCTTGCTAGTACAAATCTGATCATGATTTGTAATATTCATTACGATATAGCTTGCAGTATCAATACTTCACTTGAGCACTGCAACTATTGAAAATGTTAGATGCATGCACCTTTTTTATTTGTTCTATTTTCTTATGAACTAATACGTATTTGTAGGGTGACAATTGTCCATTCAGACATGAACCATCTGCATTGGGTTGTGAAACAATGTGCGTTTATTGGCAACAGGGTAAATGCCTCGATGAACATTGTAACTTTAGGCATATGGAATTAAGAGTAAGGATATTTCTAATCCGAGATTAGTTGAACATGAATCAAGCGTCCGAGCACTTAGTTAATGATTTACCTCTGTTTGTTTAAATAGAAAAATCGTAAGTCGATTCCATGTTATTGGGAGACACAACCGGGAGGTTGCAGGAAACCACATTGTTCGTTTATGCATAAAAATGCTCGTACGATCACTAACGATCCTATCAACCCAGTGAAGAATTTCGATTTGTCATCCAAGACAATGAATCAGGAATGGCTTAATCGTCAAGGTAAAAATAACAAGTATTAGTTAGTTTTATAGTTATTACTTAGTTTTTCAACTTTTTATCTTTTTATTTTGTCTTATCTCCTTGACTTACGATACTCTGAAAGCAATTGGACAAGGGAAATCTGTAAGTTTTAATGGCTTTATGGCTTTCCCTTTCGGGATTACAATGGTAAATATCCGCCTTATAGTATTGACTAAGAAAGAATATCTTCCCACGCGGTACACTGCTTTGCACCTCCGTTCTTTCCCTTTCATTCTTCCACTCCCTCTCTTTCATCCTTACATTCTCTCCCTCTCAAACCTTGACCTTGCGCTGTATTCATTCCTTTTCCCATTCACTCTTATTCCTCTCCCTCTTACCATTGCTAGTCTTTCTTTCATGCACTTCTCCTCCGCCCCTGTCTCCAGGTTAATTGCCTTCGGCTATTTCATAAGTCTCAGTGAACAAAAGAATAATCCTGTACAATTTAGGGGGTAACACAGAAAAAGATCGAAAGTTGAAAAATAAGGAAACGTCCGAAATATCTCCAGTTAAACGATCGAGTCTCAGTTGAATTTCGTTCGAATCACGAAACGTTCCTTTCTCTTTAACAGCGGAAGACACAAAATACGACGGTAGTAGCACTGAGTCGGATCAAGGCAGAGGCAGCAGCGAAGCAGGCAGTTTCATCGGCAGTCCAGCCGTCGATCCTCTTATCGTCAAATTTGAAGAAGGTATGAGGCTTTACTAGCCCCCCCGTCCATCTTTCAGCGTACATTACCTTACGTCGGCCACACTTTCCCTACCACCCAATCTACAAACGAGCATAAGCATCCCGAACACACTCAGTATACCCAGCAATCTGACAATCCCTAATAACGTCTCTAACAGCCTGAACATACTAAACAACATCAACGTGACAAACAATTTGAGCATACCGCAGGCCAATGTACAAAATTCTCAGAGCTCGCCCTGCCACCCCGCGTTGCCCTACTCCCACCCACAAAACCTGCATTCACACTCGCCCGGTCAGTCACTGTCGCCGATGCAAAATCAGCAGAGCTCACCGCTCCTCCAGCAACCTCCATACTCGCCGATTCACACGCAGCAAACCTCTCAGCCTCAAACATCAAGGTTCCCATTTCCATATCTCGAAATGACGTCGTACAGACGGTTTTAAAGCCCTCAGGCACGGCCTGACCGCGACAATGTAAGTTTCTATCGACCAAATAACCAACGTAGAAATGGTAAATACGTTCATGAAATGTGCAAGATAAAAAAAAAGTCACACACACATATGGAACGATTAGATGTTATTTCCTTTTATTTGTTTGAGGCTAGAGACGATACTTAATATGTAAAACTGAGAGAAAGTTGTACTTCCAATCACGTTTCTTTTTCTTTTTTACATTGATTGAGCACCAGGAACGTTAGTATATTTCCGATACTTAATCGATTTTTCGCTTAGTTTATTTTAATCAGACGAATTAACGAAAAGCAAAAAGAACAAAAAAAAAACACGGAGACAGAAAAGTTGCAATTCATTGAAAACTTCTAACATATTTTGCTAATATTAATGGCTTTTGATAGTGTCACATACACGTTGATGTATTGTAAACTTAACGAGATATGTTTTAAATTTTCTCTTCAATAATAAAGACTGCACCATTTAGAGTTTATCGATACATATGAAACATCAATAGAATGTTTGTTGTTTTTTTTTATTTAGCTTATATAAAAGAGCAAGAGAAGTATCGTAATACATATATATATGAGTATATATATGGACGAAGTATATGTGCAAGAAATTACTTGATCAGTTGAGAGTAAGCAGTGAAAAGCAATAGGTGATCTACATCGTCGTCTTTATTATTGGATAGCATAAGATCGTTGAGAAAATCATATTGGTATGTAAAGGATTTCTTTGAAAGATCGTTTCAGAAAACGTTTGTGTATATTACACTTGAAAGTTATCAGTGAAAGGTGTGTGTCGTTTCAAATATAATGATCGATTCACACGTATAATTTTCTGTACACACTTAACGATGTATAATCACAGAGGGAAGAGGGATAACATGCAACATTTAGATTCTAACGAACAAACTGTGTTCTCATCGGATATTGTTTTACATTACTGGCTAGTCATAATCGGGATTAACGTTTTAACACCGGAACACAGTTGCATAGTTAACATTATCATAGATCATCGATTAGAAAACAAAAAAAAAGAAAAGAAAACGAGAATTAACTGTACGTTCAAAATTTCGCTCGATGATTGAATGATAACAATTAAAAAGAGAAGATATTATAAAAAACTATGAAGAAAAAGACAAAAAAAAACCACGTAGATTTGAATATCAATTTTTGCAGGGGCTGCTATATCTAAACTTTGCCTGTAGCCCTCTAACTGCCTATGGCTATCTTTCTCCAGCGGCAGCGCGATGAGCCTTGAATTTTCACGAACGCCGCATAATAGAAAAGAAAGCGAAAAACAAAAAAAATACCGTACCAAGAACGAAGTTACCCCCCCACACACACAAGTCTTTTCGTTGTGCTATGACCGGATGAGAAATAAGAAGATAGCTATGGGTCGTCGCTTTGCCACACACACGATTTGAACTCGCACAGAATTACTTGATAACCGATTCGACGAACGAAATTGGTTCAGGGTGAAGGAGTCCCTTTAGTTTTTAACGAAGAAACACTAATTTTTCATCATGTTCGCTGTTTTAATCGTCCGAAGTGGAAAATTCTCTTAGAGAAGAGGAATAACCTCGAAGCATAACCTCGAAGCATAACCGATTACCGCGAGAAACAGATGTGTCCGTTGTACGAGGTTAGGAAACCTGTCATCGTTATGCTTCGAACACTCGACAGAGCATTGTAAACCGCGGAAGCAAAATTATTCGAGTCGAATACTGCCTGAAACATGTGCTTTCTCTTCTTTCTTTCGCGCACTCTCGCACGTGGCCCCCCGGCCACGTGTTTTTATCATTGAAAAATAACAAAATGAAGAAAGTCAAAGGTGGAGACGGACGATAGAGAGCGGCGTGGAAAAACGTATACGGGCCTTTTCGTTGAACAGAAATACGCAGTATCCGATTCAATCGTAATATCCCAGCCTTGATTTATATAGCGCGTACCACACGAATAACGAATAATATGATAAATGCCTTCATATGTTTTGGCTTCCTATACGAATTAGCGAGTTTCTAATGAACGGCATGGGATAATAAACGAGCAAGCGGTTTAGCTAATCGTATTTAGACAAAATTTGTTACAACAGCGCCAACACTGTTGCATCTGAAAGCAAACAACAAATCATTTATGCATAATCGTACGAATGGCAAGAAAATCGTTTAATATAATTATATACTATAAATATGCGTGAAACTTAAAGAGAGAAACGAACGTTTCGTTAAATCTGAATCCGGAGTGTGACACACGTTTCGTTCCCGTGTTCGCGTTACGTTCCAGCTTGATTTCGACAGAATTTACGTTTCAGTGATATTTGCAAAATTTCTCGATGACAGTCGTTAAAGTACGGAGTATCGCTGATTCGATACGTTTCGTTTCTTTCGTCGATGGAGACATGTTTATTACTTTGCTGCTTCCGTCTCTCCCTCGATTTAGTGAAATCGTTGAGCGAGGCGGGCAGCAGACAGAGAGATCGCGCATGAATATTTAGATAAATGATCGAACGATATATAATATAGATGAAAAGCAGAGGCGTATGAATATATAAATATATACTTAATTACGCGTGTATATGTTTACGTATTCGCACGCGCGCGTCGTCGATAATAGAGGAACGGATAAGCACTCGCGATGAGAGAATTCCTAATTACGAGGAGAAGGAGGAGAAGGAGGAGAGAAAAAAAAAAAAAGATGCAACTTTAAGTGTAACACGTATTGCATGCATATACAAATACATATTTACATGTACACGTGCTCTTAAATAGGAAAAAAAGTAACGAGGGCGGAACTCGGTGGAATAGTAACATATGTAAATTTTGTTTTCAGTCGCGTCGCTGACTACTATTATTATTATATATGTCGCTTAATTTATTATTAGGATGTTGAAAATGGATAGAAAAGAAAAAACACGAGACGTAGATTCTTTCGACGTAAGAACATTTTAGATCCCAGTGAAAGCAAACGTACGTGTATGTACATATAATGATATATAGACATATATATTTCTTATTTTTATTACGGAATACTATTTGCGCCTAGGTCCGCGCGAGAGATACGTATAAACGGGAGATATAAGGTCGGGCGTAATCTTCGTTATCAGATTTATCGTAACAGCGTCAAACTATAATTAATTATATTTAAAAAAAAAACTGATATCGATATAATCAACCATTGAGATTTATAATTAATACCCGTGAAATCTGCACGGCTCCGGGATTATTATCATTGACTATCGCAGTTTTTCTATACGGGTAGAATTCTACGTTCTAGTGCCTAGACTTTTCGTCTTCACCTCCTGTTCAATAATAATTTTGTTTCTCGAAAACGAGTAACGGCAGAAAATTAGTGGCGTTCATCGAAAGAGTCACGGTTCAGGGAGAGAACGTGATCGTGATTTTTCTTTCCACGATTAGAGAAAAAAAATAAAAAACAACCTCGAGATCATTCGGGAACGGGAGATCTGTTATTTTCTACATAACGCTTGTGAGCTACACAGGAGACGTGCGAACGAGAAGCTTGTGATCCGAAACGGAGGAAAGGGGGATGAAAGGATATACGAGAGACGTGCGAATAGGAACGCTGGGAGAGAGGAAGAATTGTATATTTAAGCAAGCGAAGGATCTGGCGATCGATCGAGAGTATGTGGTATGCGTGGAACGACGGACATTTCTGTTGTTTCTTTTCTTTTCATTTTTTACCCTGTTTAATTTCTGTTGTTCTTCTCGGTGTCGATGATCTTGCCGGTGGAAGGTACTTTTTCATTTAGTCTCACCATGCAATCAATAGGCAAATATGAGATCTGTGTCTCAAATCCGCGAGAGGAAACTACAAATGTGATAATAGCGCATGGGAATGTTACGATATTACGCAGAAAGTACGATGATTACAGAGGCGACCACTGTTGTGGGTCGTCGGCGACGCCGCATGAAACATTTATTTTTTCAACTAGCGTTTCGTAATACGTTTGCGTGCGACGAAGAGATAAAGAGAGAGAGAGAGAGAGCGTATTTGCGAGAGAATTAAACAAATGGGTAGAAGAATGAAAGAGAACGAAGTACGGTGAGAGGAGGAGGAGGAGGGAAGAGTTCGGAGAATGGCAAAAGACGTTTGAGAACGCGGCCGAGAACAGATCCGGTCGTCTCTCAAACGAGAAACGCGATTCTGGATCCGAGAGGATCCCGTCTTTTAACGCCATTCTCGCTTAGTAAGTGCAATTAACCGCTTGTCCTCTTGGAAGCGCACGACTTGTAAAAGGTGCGGGGGTCCCATTTGTCGATCACAGCCTCTCCGACGTCGTTCGTCCACTCGGAAATTTAAGTCTCGATTATCGTCCTTCGTTATCTTCCTCGTTCGAGACGCGCTCGTCAAGTGGAACCCCGGCTTGGCTCCGTGTCATCTACCGGCGGGTGCGTGTGTGCGTGCTTATCCGCAGGCGAAGATAAAGAGTTACGAGAGCCGCTGACTTAGAACGTTTAAACCGCGTGAAGAGAAGGAAAGAAGAAAAAAAAAAAAAAAAAGAAAGAAGTATCGGCAGCTGGACTCGTGGTCGCCCGGCGATGACCTTTGGTCACCGTTTTGTTAGCTGAATTTATTTTTTAATATCGTTTGTCTCGTTCGCGTTAGCCAATCGAGCGACGCATTTACTTAACGCCGTTTACGGCTGCGTTTGCAAAAGACTCGTCGTCGATTCTGTCGAATCGTTGGAGGCGTCACGTATCGAACGTCGACTCGACTCACCCACGCTCTTGTTTTTCTGTTTTTCTTTTTTTCTGCTGCATTTTATAGAAAATTTCTCCGACGGCTCACCGCAGCTTATTATTATTATATCACGTGATATTTGTATAATCTTTTTCTTTTTTCTTTTTTTTTTCGTTTCGTTAGATGCATAATCATTATTCCTCGAACGTTTGTTAGTAATTTTTTAAAAAAAGCATTTTTGTTTATTTTCTCGTTTTGTAACGCGCTTCTCGAATCGTTCCTGTTCCTTTTAAGCGGACNTGTTATCGCCGCCGAGCCCCGGCGATGCGAACGTTATTTGTCTATCGATTTTGTTACTTACGTCTTTTCTCTTTCCTTTTTCAAACTGCAACGCGCGCACGTTTAAAAAACGTCGTGTGCAGATGATTTTCGATCAACGACAATTTCCAATTTCTAAACTCGTCCCTTTCTCGCTTACACCTTGAAATCAAAAAAAGGCAACGGTTTCTCAGTCGTAAATTATTTGTATGAAGTTCGAGGACAACCGAAATTGTCGTTGTATTCCTTCGCGATTACCGAAACAGTTTGTTTAGCAAATTGACGAGAGAGAGAGAGAGAGGCGAGCAGGACCCTTTAATTTTACAAATAAATAGGGACGCAAATCGAGAGACAAAAAAAAAAAAAGACGAGAGAGAGAGAGAGTGAGAGTGAGAATGAGAGAGATTATATGCCGAATATGCGATAACTAATTCCGTATTAATCGATGTAAACGAATGGAAAACATTAATTTTTATCGAGACAATTACTTGGAGTTCAATAAATTTGATGCCATGAAACGGACGTGGGTGATAATGCCAGCGTGACAGAGGCGATTTTTTTTTTTTTCTCTTAATTCACATGAATAGATCGTAAACGATGAATGAAACGCGATTCCATTGATTCAGAACTAATCGTCTTTGTACACTGATGTGTATTATGGTGTTCTCAATTTCTTTACACTCGACGATGTAAAGTGGCTAACTAAGATTATTGCAAATAACGAATATGCTGTTTCGATGAATGTATGATATGCTGGATCTCACGATCAGGATTCGTCTAGTTTAACACTTGCAATAATTTGTCTGTTGGCCTGAACGCGTTTCAATGTTTCTCCTCTTGACCAATTCTAGTTCTTTTTTGATGGACTTACTCTCTTCTGAGAATTGTAATTATTTCCCAAAAAATGAAGAAGGGTAGCAATTTTAAATCGTCACTCTTCTCATTATCCCATCTGAATCTGTTTTTGTTTTTTGCTTAACGCTGGTGTAGGCAATTTGATTCTGGACTGTGTCGCGTTCGTCTGTAAAGGCAAAAAAAAGGCAAGAAGTTTCGTGACGAAGTTTTATGAGTGAATCCCGGCGATAGAAGAGATATTTGATAATCGAAGGCAATGAATGAATTTTCAAACAGACCTCCTCGTGGAAAAGGGAGTGGGGCTGATTCTGAACAGGAGCAAGTGTGTAAAGTCTACGACGACGATAATGGATCACCTATTGGATTTCATAAGTGCAATTCAATCGATCGGAGCAGCTGCAAAGTGTGTTTAATTAATACCGAAAAACTCGTGATTAGTCACGTGGTCCGTGTAATAGGAAGTACGATAACTAATCGAGCCACCCGAATGAGAGGGAGAGGATAAAAGGAGGCAAGCCGAGGGATATCGATCAAAGTATTGGAACTGTACTAAACTCTCTCCTTGATTCTAGCTATGAACGTAAACTTGCTTAGGTCGATAAACGAACTTTAAAAAAAAAAACGTCTGATACCGAAACGCCCCTTGAGAAAAGTCGACAATTCTCCAATCCGAGAAATCAGACACTGAGAAACGTGTAAACAGAAATCCGACTAAAGTTGTTAACCACTGTCTTACCCGAGAGTTCATTAAATTGATGTTTCATATTGAAAGGACTTGGAAGCCGATCAATCTATCTAATTAGATGGTCAGAAAGTTGAATAAGAATTCTGCCCGATGTCGTTTAATCATAATTATCAAAAATAAAAAAAAAAAAAGAGGAACCTATAAAAGGCCACCGCGACACGTGGATTATCCTCAGTTGCCCAAGAGAGATTCCCGCAATGTTCGTGATATGTTTCTTGCAGAGTCTGACAATGAAAGTGTACCGTCGCCGGTAAAACCGCAGCCGAGGATCCCGTACTGCAAAACCTACGAGGAGATCCGTTTGGAGGAGATCCAAGCCGAGAGCGCGGCTTACTACTCCTATCAGGTCGACGATTATAATCAGAGCGACGCGGGCGGCGGTAAAATGAAGACGCGCAAGACCAGAAGGATCTGTCTCTACCCGCAGTTGAGCAAAGAGAACAAGGGCGAGAAAGGAATGAACTTCGAGGTGCTCAGCTTGGAGGAGATACGCCGTCGGAAGAGGCGGAACCTTTTCCAGGAGAAGGACAGATCCAAGAACGAGGAGAAGATGAAGAAGGAGTCAATCGAGAGGGATGAAAATTCTGGAGAATTTTTAAAAGACGCGATCAAATCTTTAACAGAACTGAGAGATACGATCTCCACCAGAGGAGTGAAGAGATCCCTGGACGACTGCGAGGAGGAAGACACTGCTAGACATAAGATCAGATGTACCGACCGTTCATACGTTGGTAACGTGCCTCCAGTTAAACTGAGAAGGTCACCGAAGAAGCACAGCTCCTTCGATGGCGAGGACGAAGAGCAAAGAAATATGAAAGAGGTAACGACCCTTCCGGAGGTCCAAGGCAAGACTGATCAATTAAGGAGAGGCTCATCGTCCGCTTCTGTGGTCAGATTAGACGTGACTAGGAAGAACGAAGTCGAGATCAGGTTGTGTGATAGTAGCACGGATGAAGATCGAAAGGCTTTAGAGATGAACGACGAGAGGACGCAGGATGTTAAACCGCGGGACGATTCTAAGGACACCTGCGACAGTCTGGCGAACGAAGAAGAGTACCTGACGTTGGACATGGCTTCGGACGACATCCTGAAAGACATAGACGCGTTGCTCAAGGACAAGAACGCGGTCTAAGAGAAGCCAGGGGACGAGGAATCCGTGTGTTCGTCGTCCGGTTAGTTGTAAATTTCTTGAAGTAACGAAAAACGATTTTTCGTTTCGAAACTACCGGATCTTCGTCGTACGGCTCATTTTTTAACAGATTAACCAGACTTTTTTTAATCAGCATTCGCGTTGCTCGCTTTTATTAAGGGCGTGGAAATTCT
>NW_017151492.1:1311435-1312201 GCF_001652005.2 Ceratina calcarata
AATAACGTCGATCTACACTTGCCTTCTTTCATTCCGATTTTAATCTATGATATACGAAAATAATTTGTCTACTTCTGGGAGAGTCTTGACGTATTAATTAGCTTTAAATAGAACCTAATAATATCTATTCGATTACTGATACTCATTATTAATACCAAGACTTCTTTCATCTCTTCTAGAAGAATGTAAATTGTAATTATATGTCAATAAAAAGAGATATAAATTTTTTCAACATGGAGATCATAGCATCACTTAAATATTTGATTAAATATATTCTAAAGTAGAGAGAATCGTTTCTTTTTTCTCCAGATAATATATTTATCTCGAAGTTCAATTGTCTATTTTCCATTTAACTTTCAATCAGCCTAAATATTCTCAGGTAGGACGTTAAATTGTACAAAAATGGTTGCACGCCCTCTGGGCTCGTGGAAGCAATAATTAATTAAGATGGATTCCAGCGAGCTGGACGCTGTTTCCTCTAGACTCTAGAGACTAACTGCCTGGTGAGAAACGACGAAGCCTGTTCGATTCCTTCGATATTCTTCGCTTATCTCACAAGTGATTTCCCACTTTTAAGAACGGATATGAACGATTGTATAAAAGTATTAAATTAGAATAAATACACGATTGTTACATTTGCAAACTACTAATCGTTTGTTCTTTCCCCCTGCACAAAGTTTTATACATTTTTAACTAGGGAAATAATTCTTATGATCACCTCAATTTTATTTATTGCAATTTATTATTCATTAATTCAGAAGATTAT
>NW_017151492.1:1312931-1314008 GCF_001652005.2 Ceratina calcarata
TTTTCTGGTACATCCTGTCTTCAACGTTACGCAAAAATTTGTATTCATCACAAACAGAAGTTGAAAGGTGAGTGGTGTGGAATATTGATTTATATTTAAATGCACACACTATTTATTTCGAATGCATAATCGTACGGTTAACATACCTGGTTTCGCGTTTCAATGTATTTTTTTTTTTTTTTTTTTTGGTTGATCAAAAATGTTCGGATATAAACGATGTCGAGTCGATTTCTTATTTTCTCTTGTTAATGGGATACCTGCGGGGCGGTGGATTAGAATCAACTATAATAATTATAAATGTCGATATCTTTACGGTGTACACACAACAAACGTTCAATTACTCTCGCTCCGGCTCCTCCTTACACGAATATAAATAATACCGACTTAAAAACTATTTTATGTACCTTCTTCCCTTGTTTCGTGCTTACAGAAGTTACGTCTAAGAAACTGGCGCCCCGAAACGCTTCCCGACTGTTCATTCGTCGTTAACACAGCATTTACACCGCCGTTTCAGATTCTCCCACCGACGCCTCGTCGTGTTACAGATTTTTCGCAAAAATTACATCGCGAGAGTGGCGGATAGGTCCGCCATTTTGACCCCGTCGTGGGAAACAATAATGAGGGCTCTACTAACTAACTTACACCGCGAAAATTGTTGTACAATTTCATCTCTGCTTTATACAATTGAATAATCACCCTCGTCGATCTCGTCGCTCCTCCGATATGAATTTCTCTCGCCTTCTTCGTCGTCCGACATCTTTAATTCTATGTTACAATAAATAAAATCGCCGCCGTTGCAAATCGGAGATCGCGGACGACGCTAGATTTCTGGTAAAATTATAAATCATTTGCACTGGGTGAACGAGAACCGTCCGATCTTCTCGTTTTTTAACGTTTTTATACAAGAATCGTCTCCTTGCGCGTTGCAAGAAAGTACGTGGAACGTTAGGAACATTTTCGTATCAAAGATTTCTGGCAATTAATTATCTAGAAATAATTTCTTGACAATTCTCCAAACGAGTGTTGTAACTTGATATTTAGCTGAAGTTTGATCTTTTTTGCAAGAAATAGTAGTAC
>NW_017151492.1:1314237-1315776 GCF_001652005.2 Ceratina calcarata
ATTATTATTATTATTATAATAAAATCAGAAGATTGCACGTGTCACGTTTCACCATAACTATGAAGATCGTTATTAATTGTACACGCAGGTGGATTTCGTTTAGCGCGAAGGGAACATTCTCCATGATTTTGCACCGGACGTCTACTTGGTATATTTTCTTCCTAATTATTCATCGCTAGCTTGTTTCCGTGTCCTCCGCACGTTCGGTCGAATTCGGATTTACCGTTCGATTTTTTCAACGTTTTCTTCTCGCCTGAACGATTCCAAGGAAAACTGTCCCTCATCGATATTCGAACGTCTTCTCCATGCGTTCTCTTGTATCTAACGTTTTTGAGACTAACGTAAGTCAAAGAAGCTCGAGCCTACGGAGAGGATGTCGACACCGATGACCACCACGGTCACTGCAGCCTTGGGGACCAATACTGTGCGGCCATGTCCGGTGCCGGTTGACCCGGTACGGCGATCGGCACGCTCACGCCTGGCGATATCAGACCTGCAAGACGATTTCGTTAATTATTTAATCGGTGCACGCGTGATTCCAGACGTGTGATGTAACGTTAGAGACCATCTATTTTCAACATTTCTATACAGGCTGTCTCAGAAAACGTGTCACAGCCGAAGAGAAGTGATTCTGTAAGTATTTCTGAACAATAACTTCCTTTGGCAGAATGCAGAGTGAAGAATGGTTCTTGAATTATTAACGAAAAGCAGTGACCAATGAGAACGCGCGTAAGGCCGCGCTGACCAATGGCCGAGCGTCACGATCCGAGCCATCACTGCCGTGGCTAAGCCGCGCATTGCTCAGTGTTTTTCGTTAATAATTCAAAAACCATGCCTCATTTTTCATTTTGGCAAAGGAAATTGTTAAATTCAGAAACACTCAGAATCATTTCGGCTCTAATACTTTTTCTGGGACAACCTGTATAGGATATAAACGTGTGTTGGGTTGGCAAATAAGTTCCTGCTTAACTTGTGAGCACAATTCTTTTTAGACATAGGATTAATTTTATAATAGATAGATTAATTTTATACAGGGTGTCCTAGAAAAAGTTTCCCACTTCATTTCCTACATTTTTTTTTATAGTAAACTAATCTCTTTCACACTTAAATGACAATTAATTCATGATCAATTTTGAAATACATAAATTTATGTACTTTACTTTACATTATTATTAGTATTTGTTTTCCATGCTGAGTTAATATTTTCAAAAAGTTAGTATAACAAAAGAGAAGTGTATCTTGTTAATATAAAAGCGTTTGAAAAGTTAGGTTCAGGCTTTAGCTGGGATAATTCATACTCAAGTAAAATGGAAGATGTTTATAATTATAATAAAAATATTTACGTGTACAGCGCACTAATGTTCAACAATGTTTCACGTCATTAACTAACGACCTTTTACGACCTAGAGAATGGCCTTTCACTATATCTGTTTAAACTTGCATTCTATATCCAGTGGGAGAGAAAACGTATAGTGTATTATCTAAAAAAGATACTGTGTCACATAGGAAAATTATGCCTGTCCGAGAAATTCACAATCG
>NW_017151492.1:1316850-1317509 GCF_001652005.2 Ceratina calcarata
AATAAATTTTTAATGCAGGATTAATTTTTACGATCTTTTACAATCTTGATGAATGAAAAACCTTTTAAAAAATAGTGGATGCTGTGAAGAAACCGTGGGATAGCGGCAGAAGCGAGTGTATAATCCATTACCGATAGGAGGCTGTATAGCGTGTTATCCGTGGTAGTAGTCCGTCGGCTAAAGTGCAAGCAGCGAGTGCAGTGAGTGCGGTAGACACTCACCGGTCGAGCTGGTGTTCTGATTGTACTGGTTAAGGCCCGCGGCGTGATACGGTTGAGTGGGACTGCAGGTGGGCCTCGCGCCATAGCCGAGATGTAGAGGCTCGTAGCTCGGCGGACGGGCGACGCCGCACGAGTAGCCGTTGTCTCGTTGCTGGAGGCACGCGCCGGGACTCGGGCCCACCGTCATGCCCACGGTCATGCCCATCGGGCCCATCCCGCCGCCCGTCGACAGCGATGACATGCTGCTGGTCGTGTGCTGGTTCTGTTGGCTCCCGCCGGACATCGTGAAGCTCGGCATGGACGTCATGGGACTGAAACGTGTATACGAAATTTACATATTTTTTCCTTTCTGACGTGATACAGATTTTTAAAAAATTCGGAGATGTACTAATATATGAGAATTTTTCAGAGTCATTCCATTAGTTATTTATATTAAAT
>NW_017151492.1:1317786-1318795 GCF_001652005.2 Ceratina calcarata
AATTTACTTCACTTGGGAAAAAAAATAATTTATGCATTATTATTTGTACATTTGCCCAAAACCAGTCAAAATCACTTCCTTGGGCAATCTAGTGTTAAAAATGAATCAACCTGTACTTAAATGCGATGAGGTCTGATCGTTTAAAAGTCAGGCAGTAATTTTCTCACTGAGATTTTCTGTGGATGTGAGAATTGTTCATTGATAAAGCGAATCGTTGCTCACCTGTACGAGTCAGGCATGCTGGGTATCCCAGGGTAAACAGCGGTGGGCGCGAAACCATGGTGTATCCTAGGCGGCGAGGGCGGTGCCTGGGGTGGTGGTTGTCCGGCCAAAATGCTGGACGCTGGCGGGGGTGTCGGATGTCCGCCGCCGACCAAACTCACCCCGCCCGGATGCTGCTGCTGCTGCTGTTGCTGCTGTTGCTGTTGCTGCTGCGACTGTTGCTGTTGCTGTTGCGGTTGCTGATGCTGGGGGTTGTCCCTCCGTTGCGTACGCAATTTCTCTTCGCGTCGCCACTTTGCCCGCCGATTCGAAAACCACACCTGAGTTAGTGAACGAGAAGACAGACGAAGATACAGGTCAATCGCTAGGCTACAGGTTACGCCTAATCTCGCATAGGGTAATCATTTCTACACGTTTATTTCATGTCAGACATGTTCATCACAAGTCAGACTCGTTAAAGTACGGAAAGGGTTAACCAGTCATCTTGTATAAATAAAGGGTGTCACAAAACTAGTCTAAGATATTGAAATGGCAGGTTCCTGACGTAATTTCAAACAACATTTTCCTTAGCGAAAAAGTTATCCGAGGCGTGGTTGAAGAGTTATTAACAAAAAACCTCGACCAATCGGAGCGCTCGATTGGCGCGATCTACGAATCACGAGCGTTGGCTCGGACGCCCGGCTTTTGACGCGTGAACAACCGCTCCGCTCAATACGAAGCGTTTTAAGAAAATGACGAATAATAAACTACATGAATAACAATGCAAGGAAATTAATAACAATTAATA
>NW_017151492.1:1319265-1325866 GCF_001652005.2 Ceratina calcarata
TAACGATTAAGTGTACTAATTGTTATTCATAATAACGCACGAACAACAATTTCCTTGCATTGTTATTCATGTAGTTTGTAAAACGCTTCGTACTGAGCGGAGCGCTTGTTCAAACGCGTGAAAGGCCGGATCCGAGCCAACACTCCCGAGTCGGAGCCCGCGTCAACCGAGGTTTGGTCAACGTCAACTCTGATTGGTCCTTGTTTTTTGGTAACCAAGCCCCATTTCGTATTTTGCCAAAGGAAATTGTTGTTCAGGAAGACCCTCCCTATCTGCCATTTTCGGCTCATAAACCCGTTAGGGAACACCCTGTATAGCTGTCGAGCATTATGTAGACCCAACAGGCAGGGCTGGGATAATTTTTCCCGCATGGCTCGCTTCCCCTGTTTTTCGCCCGTATTTCGATCCCCACTACTATTCTCCTCATGCGCCTTCACTGATCATGCCTAGTATACCCCTGTCAAATACCAGTCCCCATCATGGTCGCGTCGTCCCCACTTTCCGGCCGAGGGAAAAATTATCCCGGCCCTGCCAACAGGTGCTCGTAATGGTAAGTTTGTTACGTATTGGGAATTGAAACATTTACCGTGAGCTCTCATGGCGGGCAATAGAATTAGACGAAACCAAGCGAAAGCATTGTTTGGCACTTCGTTAACTTTGTATTTTTTATCAATGAAATAAGTGCGATGGAGTTTACATCACATAAAAAATGTACCAACTGGGATTATTGTGCAGTGGAAGATTGTGGGATCAGAGCAAATAAAAATTCACATCTTAGTTATCATTGCTTCCTTCCCGTAAACGAAGGCTTTCTGTTAGAATACTTATTTTACTTGTGGTGTATTTCTTAGGTTTTTTATTAACTTCAGTTGGAGATTTACTTTGAACCACACAACTTTATTACTACTTGATACATACGCAATATAGAACAAGAAGAAAGTGAACAAAAACGTTAAAGATATAAAACCGGAACTTTACATAAAAGTATAGGTAGCGCTGCTGATAGACGCGCGGTGTCTAAAGTATTTTAAGTATGAAGTATTTTAATACATTCCAACAAAATTATCGTACAACAAATACCTAACAAGTACGTCATCTTGTATACTCGCCTTAAGGGTCCTTACTAATGTGACCTAAAATTTAGGTCATTTTTATTAAAGTTTCACAGTGGCCCCTTAAATTAATGACTAGTGGATAATTGTGACTGATACTTTTTATTGACACGCCGTGTATACTCGGTAGGATAGGCGCAGTAAATAACGCAAATACGTTATCTCCCGTTAAAAGAGAACCGAAGGTACCGCCGTTAGTGATGTATTACCGTCGGCGGCGCGGGGCGCCGAGGGGTGGCGGCGATGGTTTTCATAATGATACCGTCGAGGAAGCGAGAGGAACTCGAGAGATAATCTGTAACTCCCTTTCATGGATGCGGTTAAGGTTCATCGTGGAAACTGGCAGGGAGCCCAGGCCGGCAGCACTAAACTTCACGTCGGATCGGGAGGGCTGTTACACCAAGTTTCCACTACAGGATGTAGAATCCGGAACAATGTGAAGCTTTGCTCCTCGTCTCTGTTCTTTCCCATCTTCCCTCCTTCGTTTTGTCCGTAGCTTCCGCCTCCGGTTAACTCTCCTCCCATTCTCTCTCTCTCTCTATTTTTTTTTTAAATCTTTCTCACAGTTTACACTTCGCTTGTCCTAGTTTTTCGACCATAGACCATCGTTCCTTTTTCCAAATTTTTCTGCGTTTTCCCCCACCCCCCCTTCATTGTGCACCGCCATCGTGTCTCGTTATTTCTATTTTTTCAATTCCGACGGTTTACAGATGTCTTAGATATTCTGTATCGTCGATGGAACCGGCAGCTAAATCCCTCTCTCTCTCTCTCTCTCTCTCTCTCTCTTTCTCTTTGAAAAACGAGAAAATTAAAGCGGGAGATAAGGACGTTAGGCGAAGGGTGAGAGCGACAGGGGTGGGAAAAAGAAAGGTAGCAGCAGTAGCGGAACGAGAAGAAAAAGGGGTCGGAGGAACGGAAGGAGAGTAAGAGTAGCAGAAGGGTGGCACTTTGCTCGGATGACAGAGGCGTATCGTGGCCAGGGAGAGCTAGGCGTCGGGACGCTCGACGTCTTATCGTGCGGCGTCCCCCTTTGGCTCTTTCCTACCCGACCATTCCACCAGCTTCTTCCGACCCTCCCCGCGCCGACCCGTCTCCCCGGCCGCGGCAGCCAGTTCTCGTCGTCGAGCCAAAACCCAGTGACGCCTCGACGCGCTCACCTAGAAACCGACGATAAGGTTCACCCAGCAACGCCTGCCTATACCGGCTCCGACCCACCCTCCACCCTCCAATCCCTATATACTCATCGTGTTCCGCTCTGTACACACACGTACGAGAGATCCTGCACGCACGCGGATATTTATATAAGAAAATCGACGTAGGGATCCGTCGACGACCCTTGAAAAAGAAGGGACACGGAGGTACGTCGGGTCAGTGAAAAAAGTACCGATCGTATCGGCCTAGCTTTGGAAAGTCCTGAGTGCGACCATAGAATTCCAAAAGCATATCGATAAATAATAGAAATATAATTGTCGCTACCCTCCCATTAATTATTCTTTGAAATTCGAATACAGAACCATCGAATACCGTGGAATCATTTAAAGCGGCACTCGAAATAGGAATGAATCCGACACGCGCCAAAAAATTAGCAAAGCCCCATTTGCCTTGAACCAGCGACAGCTTCTGGGCAACAATTAACAGTATTACCCGAACAAAACGTGGGACCAACACAAGACTAACCGAAGCGTAATTAAAAACGTTTCAACGAAACAAACCGAGCCACTTTCGACTGGCCGCTTGGACGATCGCTTAACTTCAGGCGTTCAGCAGTGGAAACCCAGCGATCAGACCCTCGTCGACAATGTGACCCGGGTCGTTGACTGTCAAGACCGAACTACGACGACGATCGTTCCCCCAGTGGCAACAATCGCCGGCCACGAGTGAGCCACGTACCAACGTTTTCGAAAGCCCGCTCGGTTATTGTTGCCCGCGTATATACGCGTCCGGTCAAAGTGTAGCATTGTTTCGAATCGGTGGTCGAGTAGCTACCTGGGGAAGGAACGATTACACGGGAGGAACGGCGCGGTTTAAGGCCCGTCGTCCTCCGCCCCGGCGACTCTTCGAGTGTCTCTCGAGGAGGCAGAAAGGCACGCGCGTGCACAGGGAAACGGGAGCACCGGGCCGCGAACTCGGGACAGAGTCGTTCGCCTTTGTTGCCGGCTCCGAGGTCTCCCTCGCCCCGGTTCTCGAGCAAAGATCGTTTCACGCCGATTGCCAATTCTCGAGGGCACTTGGCGTTACGGTACATAATAAACTTACTACACTGGCCGCGAATGGCTGCCGGGTATTCGTTATTGGCAGCGTTGTAGCAGCCGTGTCGATCGAAAAATCCGGCCACCAAGTGGCGACGTTTAGCTAAGTGCACCGGTGGCCATTATCGGGCGTTAATAATGCCGCCGTTCGCCACTTCTCGTACCCGTCGCCATTAACCGGCTTTTCTTTTCATTGCTGCTTGCTGCTGCTGCTGCTGACTCCCTCAGTTTATGCGACTTCACTGTGTGTTCTCCGGGCTCCTCCTCGATTTCCTCGTAGGGACCATGTTTTAACGGTCTCGCGAACGAGCCACTACTTTACGAGCTCTCATTATTCTTTCTGCGAGAACTTCTATGCGTGCAAATCAGACACGGGGTATTCCAAAAGTTTTAGAACGAGATTTTCAGGTATTACCACAGTTTGAATGGGTATACCTTCAATTACGATTCTCCATATTTTTTGGGATTTAATTCCTCCGAATTTGATGTGTCAAAAATTCTGAAAAAATTTACAGATGTACTGCTATACGAGTAGTACATATGAGAATTTTTCTAAATTATTCCATTCATTATTTGTGTTAAAAAAAATTCATGAAGTTTGCAAGGGATACATTTTGACTTTTGATATTTTTCAGGATTTAATTCCTCCGAATCTAATGTGTCAAAAATTCTGAAAAAATTTAGGGATGTACTATTATACGAGTAGTACATGTGAGAATTTTTCCAAATTATGTCATTCATTACTTGTATTAAAAAAAATTCACGAAGATTGCAAGTTTCGTAGAATTGCCAAACTTACAGTATCTATTCTTTGGAATTTTTGTATTTTGTGTATTGTATGTATTGTGGAAGTTTTGTATAATGCTAAAACAAACATTTCTCTGAAATTATAATGAGATCTTGCTTATTTCGCACTGAGCTAATATAAAATGAAAAATAATAAATTCTCCTTAGCCCTTTGCAGAAAATCTTATTTTTATCAGACATGTGGCATTAGAACGAAGATAGTAAGTTTCTAAATAATGAATTTTGGCGAAAATTCGCGAGCCTACTGATAACCCAGTAACCCAACCAGCCGACGGAACCGAGCGTACACGGCCAGATTCACTGCAGCGGTGATACGCGGCACGTGAAACGTGAAACACGCCGGTTAACAGCTACGTACACGACACCCGATCCCACCCTGCCCCTGTCTGCAAACCACCCCTCAGGTCCACCCCTCCACGTCCCGTCGATTCTTTTTTCCGATCCAGCCGGTGAATGGCCGTTACTAACGCATCATGGCCGGCTATTGTCACTGGCTGGCTTTTCTAGTCGATTTCAAAATGATAATCGCGAAGCGAGGCAACGCCAGCCGAGAGGGGTTGCGAGGTGTCACGCCGGAACGAGTGGCCCAATGTGCGAGATCTTTTTCGGCTCCCCCTAACCATTCGGGTGGCACCACCCCTCGGGATTCACCTATGGGGTGAACGCACCGTCCCGTGACTGTCACCAACTTTCACGGATTACGCGCCGCTGCTAAAAAGTATCCTGACCACGCCTAGCTACACCATGAAATCTCACTTATTCCGTTGATGAATTATCGCACCAGGCCTCATCTTACTTGGAAATATTCATTCCCCTTCCTAAGTACTCAGGCATTGCGTGACTGCTTCGACCCCACAGTTGTTCATCATCCATGATATGTCTAATACGAAACCTCAAAAAATTTCTTTAGTTTCCACATTTTAACGCTTTCGCTACTACGGGCGACTATAGTCGCTCTGCAGAAAATGTTACTGACGTACTATGGGCGACTATAGTCCCTCTGCATAAAATGTTACTAACGTATTTCAGGCGACTATAGTCGCTCTGCATAAAATTCCACTGATATACTACGGGCGACTATAGTCGTTCTAAATAAAATTCCACTGACGTACTACGGGCGACTATAGTCCCTCTGCATAAAATTCCACTGATATACTACGGGCGACTATAGTCCCTCTGCATAAAATTCCACTGATATACTACGGGCAACTATAGTCCCTCTGCATAAAATTCCACTGATATACTACGGGCAACTATAGTGCCTCTGCATAAAATTCCATTGTATACTACGGGCAACTATAGTCGCTCTGCATAAAATGTTACTGTCGTACTACAGGCGACTATAGTTCCTCTGCATAAAATTCCACTGATATACTACGGGTAACTATAGTGCCTCTGCATAAAATGTTACTGACGTACTACGGGCGACTAAAGTCGCTCTGCATAAAATGTTACTGACGTACAATGGGCGACTATAGTCGCTCTACATGTAATAAAATGCTACTGACGTACTATGGGCGAGTATAGTCCCTCTGCATAAAATTCCATCGACGTATTACAGGCGACTATAGTGCCTCTGCATAAAATGTTACTGACGTACAATGGGCGACTATAGTCGCTCTACATGTAGTAAAATGTTACTGACGTTCTACGGTCGACTATAGTCCTGCATAAAATTCTACTGACGTACTACAGGCGACTATAGTCGCTCTAAATAAAATGTCAATGATGTACTACAGGCGACTATAGTCGTTCTAAATAAAATTCCACTGATATACTACGGGCGACTATAGTCGTTCTAAATAAAATTCCACTGATACATTACGGGCGACTATAGTCGCTGTGCATAAAAGCTCGCCCGTAGCGAAAGAGTTAAAAGCCTAAAGCAATCTGTTCCACAAGAAACTAGGTTCCTTCCAGACATCAACGTCGACGATTTAAATCGAGTGAACCTAGTAAGAAGGGAAACGAATTATAATAATAAAATTCGTACAATAAGTCAGATGTTCTGTTACAGAAGGGAGTAGCAGAGAGAAATGTAGAGAGGGGTGGTAAATAAAAATACGTGAACACAGGAGGGACCGTGGTTGGTATTACGCGTTATTAGCCGACCCTTAATACCTCGCCCGTTTTCGCCGAATTTTCGGGGCCCGATGACTTCCTCTACGCTCCGATGAGCACCGCCGAATAATCCAGCTAACATCTGTATCATCGTCGGCTATTCTGCCATTCGACGCGGAGGGAACATTGCATCTGGTCTACCCCCCCCTTCCCACGACGATCCCTTGCCTCATCCCTCAGCGACGACCCTCTAAACTTCTACCAGGAGTTGTTTCGTGTTTCAGGTACTATGTATAATAATTCAGTTTAATCACTGTGGGGACTATAATTGAACTCGGTTTTTTATAGTACTTCTAATTTACACCCTCATAG